>NC_048598.1:176295545-176415413 GCF_003668045.3 Cricetulus griseus | reverse complement strand
TGAACTCTGTGGGGCCTCTGGCTGTAGATCAGGATTTATCCTGTTGTGAGAAAGGACTTTAGGAGCCCATTCTACATGGAGGGATGCGCTCTCAGCCTGGACACAAGGGGACAGATGGGGCGGGGTTAGCCACTGCCCAGGATGGTATGACAGACTTTGGGGATCACCCATGGAGGGCCTCCTCCTCCCTGGGGAGCATAGGGGGGTGAGTTTTGAGAGGAGTTGAGGAAGAGGGAGAGGGATTGACTGTGAAGCAGGCTTGTTTCTAATGTGAATTAATGAAAAAATTCATTGGAAAAATATATTAATACATTTTCTCAAATCCATTGATTCCTTACTCTGTTAAACATTTCAACACACACATGAACTGCTTGACCTGCCATCTGTCTATTCTGCCATGTGGAAAGCTTTCACTTGTTATCACCACAGAAATCATATTGTCTTGTAGTATTTTCATTTTGTGTAAGTGACACTTGATTTCTTCTTGTCACTATTTTTAATATAAATGTCTATAACAAACTTTCACAAGTCTCTGGTGGGGCCAGAGTCTACCTCTTCAGAGATCTTTCACAACACCACAAGCCACTAAGCACAATGTGTCTTTGTCAGCTGTGTGACTGAAGCTGAGCTGTCTGCAGAGCACAGGAGGTAGTGCAGAGATTCAAAGGTGTTGAGTCTTTCTCTACTGCAAATGAGGACTCTTCCACCTTTTCACCATGAGCAAGGAATTACTTAATGATGGATGTGTGCAGTTCATGAATGGGCTTCCCTGTTGTCCACAGAATCAGGCATGAAATTATGTAGATGTTAAACACATGTTTTGTGAATTAAAGCTCTTCCCATACAAATACTATAGAGTGAAAATGTTTGATTTCTACTGATAATGAGGTGATGATGGGAAAATAAGAAACTATTTTCTCCTTTGCTGTGAGGTAGGGTTAGTGTGGGGGCTCCTGGAGAGAGGACACCTGGAGCAGAACTTTCCTGAGGCAAGGCTCAGTTGCAGGTGGGCAATTATCAGGACGAAAGACAACTCACCTCACAGAGACGAGGGCACTGAGTCCTAGAGTTCAGTGCTCAACAGGAAATCTGTCTGTCTGTGTCTGCGAACTGGCTCAAGAGGGAGGAATGGAATAACATCATAAATCCTTCTTCTACAGAATATTAATATTTTGACAGCAGACATATACCCAATTTAACCAGGACTCTTTTAATTTTTAAGATTCCATGAAAAACACAGAAGAAAAAGTCAGGAAAACTGGGACAGACCATTTTCCTACAACTGTCCCAAATGGGCACAGGAGCTACAGCCTGAGCCTCTGATGAGTTTAATGTGAGCCGCTCCCATCAGTGTTGAGAACTGACGTCAGAGGTTGTTCCAGAGGAACAAACTCTAGTAGGATATATGATGATGATGAAAGGTATTCATTAAGTAGCAGATAATGACTCAGGTCTGTTACTGAGGTGCACAGTTCTCAGGAAAACAGACATATGTGAGACCTGTTAGGGTGTCCAGTCACACAGTGTGCCTTCTCTGAACTCCCCTAATACCAAACACCTCACCAACACCCGGGACCTTCACTAACACTTGATCCCGGTGACATCAGCAGCCATTTCTGCAGACAGGGGTGATTTTTAGCATTTCGTTCATTTAGACCGTGTGTGTGTGTGTGTGTGTGTGTGTGTGTGTGTGTGTGTGTGTGTGTGTAGGAAAAACAGAACGCTGTTTTTTCCTTGCTTACAAACCACAAGTGCAGAGAGCACTATGGGAAAGCATTAGATGGAGTGTCAGCTGAGACTGAGAACCCAGGAACACTCAGTTACATCTGCACCTGTTCCTGCAATGTGCTGGTTTTCCATGTGCGCAGTGCGCCCCCTGCTGGTTCTGAGCGCTCCTGCAGGGAGGTTTGTGTCAGCGTTCACACTGAAGTCCTCTCACTGTGTCTGCAGCACAGTAATAAATGGCGGTGTCCTCGGCTCTTAAGCTGTTCATTTGCAGTTAGAGGCTGCTTTTGGAGTCGTCTCTCGAGATGTTGAATCTGCCTTTCACGGACTTTGCATAATCTGTTGCATAAATATTAGCTTTGTTTTTAATTCTACCAACCCACTCCAGCCCCTTCCCTGGAGCCTGGCGGACCCAGTACATGTAGTAACTACTGAAGGTGAATCCAGAGGCTGCACAGGAAAGTTTCAGGGACTTTCCAGGCTGCACCAAGCCTCCCCCAGACTCCACCAGCTGCACCTCACACTGGACACCTGTGAAAAGAGAATCCTGTCAGTAAATTCTCACAAATGTCCATTGCTTCTTTCACTCACAACCACTCACACTTTATTCATCTCTTATTACAAATAAATTACCTTGTAAAAGTGAAACAAGGAAAACCCAGCTCAGTCTCGAGTCCATGCTGAATGTAGGGTGCTCAGTGGTGACCACAGAATGGGAGGACGTGTGAGTACAGAGCTGGGTTCCTCTGTCAGAGCTGTAGGGTCAGGGCTGGTTTTCATGGGCAGAGGAGAACAAAATTTGCATGTCTTCCTGTTCTATCATGGGCTGAGGAATGTGAGCCTTAGATGACACGATAAATGGTGCAGATGTCTGAGATGACATAAGGGACAACGTGGCATTTATACCTTAGTGTCACTGAAGGTCCTGTGGACTTAGTTCAGTTGTTAGAAAACATATTTTCAAGGTTGATGCTCTGTGTTCACCTCCACCACTGCATGGATAAGGAATTTGTGGGAGCAGAGGAATTTTATGCATGGCTTAGGCTTGGGATACATGAAACTGTGTCTAAAGATAGAAAGGTGTCAGGCAAGAACTTGAACTAAATTCTCATAGCAACCTGGCAGGTACCTTCCCAGTACATCAGAGTCCCCTTCCCATTCAAGTCAGAGGCCTGAAGAGGAAGATTCTCTGACCTTCAGGTCAACCTCTGCTTTCTAGTGGGAGGAAGACAGGAGGATATCTTATCAAATCACTGGTATTTCGAACACAACTTTAAACTCAATATAGGTTTGCATAATCTTCAACATAGAATTGACCTAGATTGTTCATGCCTGCCACAATGCATTCCTCACAGAGTTGCAAACATATTAATTACATGGCATTCATATTTGTGGTAGAGAGGGAATGTCTGCTAAGAAACATGTGAAATAATTGTTCTGAGATTTAAAAAAGACACTGAAACCTTGAGATTATCAGGTACCCCAGCATTTAGTCAAAACCAAGTACTCTATAGAATAAACGTAACCAAACATGAACTGTGAGAGGTGATGCTGTGTTAGGGAAGGTTCTTGATCTGTAAAGAGAACCACTAATGAAATAAATCTACTCATTTGGAGGCCCTGAGTTGGGGATATTTGATGTGTCAGTGAGGCATTTTGGATCACACAGCATCTGGAAAGGGTAAAACGAAGTCATGAGACAGAAGACACCTGAATTTTG
This sequence comes from Cricetulus griseus, assembly GCF_003668045.3. Classification (NCBI taxonomy): domain Eukaryota; kingdom Metazoa; phylum Chordata; class Mammalia; order Rodentia; family Cricetidae; genus Cricetulus; species Cricetulus griseus. The sequence goes on along the minus strand of NC_048598.1, from coordinate 176,411,968 downwards.
GCCATTCCAGTTATCAAATCATCAGAAGCTCGGACATTTCGAAAAAGCTCCTCCCTCATCTGCCTGGGTGGTTGACAGTTCAGAGAGCAAATAGAGACTCACACAGCTCAGGTCTGAAGAGCAGGAAGGTGGAGCCATGCCCTAAGGGAAACCTCCTTTTATTTCCTTGCTTCTCTTCCTGTCATTTGGATTCTACTTCAACTTCTTCACAGGAAGGACCTGGGCTTCCTGTGGATCAGTTCACACCTCTCCCTTCTCACTCTGGCTCTCAAATATCTCTCACTGTGGGAGTCTCTGCCCCTTAAGCTCCTGCATCGTCACAGTTCTGGCATCCTCTCCTCTATTGCCAGGAGTCTTAGCAGGGGTCTCCTTGCGGATTCTTGGGAATTACCCCAGCGCCAGGTTTCTCCCTAAACGCATAGTGACTCTCTCTATTAAGAAACCACTTTTCATTGCTCTTCCAATGCATCCCTACCCAGCCCAACCAGCCTGCTCCCTCACGTTCTCACCCTCCTCCCTTCTCCCAAACCACCCTCCCCATCCACAGTTTTGCAAAAAGATCTCATCTAATTTACCTTCAGGAATATTTCCTGATCCCAACCTTGTTTGCCTGCTCCCAGAAATGAGAAATAATGCGGATCATGTTGTCCAGACGTTGCTCTGTGAAAAGGAAGATGACCTCCTTACCTTTGTTCATAGACCACGGGAAACCTTAGTTCCATTCCCACTCTGCACTATTGAGTATGGGTGTTATTAGAAAATCCTTACAGGTGAGGACAGTCTGTAGGATTTGGATGGAATTTTAGGATGCCCATCCACTTCTTCATCATAGGAAATCCCATATCTGATTCCTTGATTTTATGAATGACTTTTAGGCTATGGGTTTCTGTGGTGGGGACAGTTCTCATCAATGGAGAAGCAGCTGTCCAGTGCAGGTTCTAAGGGACTTCAACCACTCTGCATTCTCTGCCACATTGTGTGTGATACTATGAAGGTTTGGAGGACATTTATTGCAGACATTCTGTCTCATGCTTGGTTTGTTCAAATTTTCCTATGTTCAGAGAAAATTAGAAAAAATATCACAAAATGCAATGTAAGGCTTGTTAACTGAAGGGTTGGTATGAGACCACTCAGCCTGCTGATTTTATTTTATTACGTGAGTTGGGCTCTGTGTTTCATGGTGTTTACTTGGGTTAGGTTTCCATTCCCATGACACTGTGGGAGAAGAGCACAAATCACAGGCCAGGTCATTCTGATCACATGACTTTCAATTTTCTTCTATGTTGGAGATTGATTCTGCTCTGTCACATTTAAAGATATTAACCATGAGTGTGAACACTTGAGTATTTACTTCATATGGTGTTTTTAATCCTATCACCATTTGATTTATTTTCTCACACAGAAGAGTCCATCTCTGGGAGGCAGTAAGCATGGACAGCAGAATTCTTATATACACTCAGCCTCACACATTTGACACCAGGAAATCCCCGGCTGTGCATTGCATGGTGGGTAATGCAGCCTAAGGGGTGTGGATCCCCTTATCACACTGTGTCACTTCCTAGGCATCTCAGCAACCACTATATTTTAGCAGGACAGGATGAGTTCTAACCTACAGATGTTATTTTGAGTAGAGTGTGTGAACAATCAAAAGTGGAATCAGATTTCTCTGTGAAAACTAATTCCATGTGAGATCAGCTGTGTTCCAAAAAGTTGTTTTCATCAACACATATTCCTAAACACAGAGAGATGGCTCAGCCTCTAAAGACTTCATCCATATTCAAAGTGACAAGAAATATCACTGTACACCCAGTCTTGAGACTCACAATTGAGACACAAACAAATGTGACTTTATATAAACACAGCATTTCAGCATCAGAGAGAAAAGACCCCCTGTCTTCTCTGTGCTTAGGGAGTGGGAAGCAAAGGCAGAGGAAAACAGGTGTTTTTCTTTCCTTGCTCTGAGTTCCTGGGCTTCCTTAGGGCTCATCTCCCCCTGCTGGCCCAGAGCTCCTCTGCAGGGACGTTTTTGTCTGGGCTCATGCTGAAGTCCCCTCACTGTGTGACTCCTGCACAGTAATATGTGGCTGTGTCCTCAGTGGTCACAGAGTTCAGCTGCAGGAATTACTGGTTCTTGGCTGTGTCTCTGGTGATGGAGATGCGGCTCTTGAGGGATGGGTTGTAGTTGGTGTGGCCAGTACTGCTTATGTAACCTATCCACTCCAGCTTCTTCCCTGGGAACTGCCTGATCCAGTGCCAGCCAAAACTACTGGTGGTGATGGAGTAACCAGTGACAGAACAATTGAGGGACAGCGACTGTGAGGGCTTCACCAGGCCAGGACCTGACTCCTGAAGCTGCACCTTGGACAGGAATCCTTCGGACAGGAAGAGTCAATTCTGTCAATCACATGTTGTCACATCCCCTCATGGACACATGTATGAAATGTCACACTCACCAGGAAGGGCTGTCACCAGGTACAGAAGACCCAACAGTCTCATCTTTTAGTCTACACCCCCTTTTCTCAGAGGTCACCCACCTGTGAGAGAGATGTGAGCTCCCACAGTTCAGGAGGGGATTTAACTTAGATCTATAAGATCCATTTGCATGTGGGGAGTCAGCCTAGTCTTTATAAATGAGAAGGGTGGATACCACTCCATTTCCTTTTAACAATATGGCCATCATTGCCTCTGACTTCTGACACTGTGCGTTTGGGATAGAGAGCATGGGGACTACAGGGATCACAGGAAACACATCTTTTCATGACCCCACCTCCAAGCCATAGCCCAAACCCTCACCAAATTCTTCTGCTCCTGTATTTTTTGCTTCTTCTCAACTGACTTATTTCTTAAAACTTTCTATATTTTTCTTTTTAATTTATTGATTTTTTTCAAGACAGAGTTTCTCTTTGGCTTTGGAAGCTGTCTTGGAACCAACTCTTGGTCTGAAACTCACAGAGATTGATCTGCGTTGCCTGCCAAATGCAGAGATTAAAAACCAGGCACCACTAAAACCCATCTTTATCAATTTATATTTTAACATTCAATACCAGTTGCCCACCCTCCTCTCCACCTGTTCCCCCCACTTCCTCCTCACCTTGTATGTTCTCCTTGAACATGGTAAAGCCTCTCCTTGGAATTCTAAAAGTCAATCCCATCATCTTCTTGAGTCAGGAAAACTGTACTCCCTCCCTACCACCATGCACCCCTTGTCTTGGATGAACAACCTATCTCTCCATAAATAGTTGGCACCACTAAGTCAGATTGTGCTATAGAGTTAGAATCTTGGACCCATTGTCAATGGCCTCATATATTACCTCCTTCCCACCATCATCACCTACATTAAGGGGGTCTAGTTCAGTCTTATGCAGGTTCCCCATTTCTCAGAACAGAGTGAGTTACCTCTCACTAGCTCGGATCATCTGATTCTGTGGGGTTTCCCCATCATGGTCTTGACTACTTTGTTCATGTAATCTCTCCCCCCTCACTTTGATTGTACTCCAGGGGCTTGGCCCATTTGTTAGTTATGGATCTCTACATCTGCCTCCATGTGTTTCAAGAATTAAGTTCTAGCTTTTCTGGGGTTGTAGATTGTAGGCTGGGTATCTTTTACTTTATGCCTGGTATCCACTTATGAGTGACTAATACTATATTTGTGTTTCTAGGTATGGGTTACCTCATTCAGGCAAGTTTTTGCCAGTTCTGTCTAATTTCCTGCAAATTTTAGGATGCCATCATTTCTTAGCACTGAATTATACTCCATTGTGTAAATGCAACACATTTTTAATCCATTCTTTGGTTGAGTGGCATCTAGGTTGTTTCCAATTTCTGGCTTTTAAGAATAATATTACTATGAAAATAGTTGCTGTTCCTGTGTTTTACTGTCTGAGGTCAGTACTAACCTTCTTTTCACAATTGGGTTCCTATGTTCCTGGTTTTTTATTAGGAAGCCCACAAAGTTCAACTTTTCTTTCCTTTTGCACCATGAGATGGGTTTCCATCTTTCCCAGAAAGGTAGAACACTGTCATATTGTTTTATCATAGGGTCCACAACGAATTCTTGTTCCACCCAGACTCTGGAATGTAGAGCAAACACACGATGATAGAAGTGGCTGCATCCCACACTCCCTCCTCCCTCCTCAACTCCCAAGTCCTCCCCATCCGTATTCAACACTGTGTTGTCTTTTGAAAACAAATAGCCTTGTAGTAAATAAAATAAAATAAAATAAAATAAAATAAAATAAAATAAAATAAAGCGAGATCAAAGAAAAACTAACATGTTATAACAGGACAAAATAAAACGAATAAATGAAGGAAAAGAGCCAAAGAAAAGGCACAAGAATCAGTTATAGACGCAGAGACCTCCTGATTTGTATACTCAGGAATCCCCTAAAAATTCAAAGCTGTATTATATAGGCAAAGGAATGTAAGGCATAAATAAATAAATGTATAAAGTGGCAATAAAGCCATTTGATATCATGAGACAGGGAACCTCCCAAAGGCATTTGAATGGATTCCTGATGACATCATCTCATGGACCTACAGCCTATGCTTAGGATATTTGTTTTCCTTGTTATGCTCCCTTAGAAAAATCTTATTGTTCATTTGAACGATGTGATCATTGGAGACAGCTTTTGGATTACATGTACACTTCTCCTTTCTGCTCTAGAACCCCATCTGCTGTTGACACACACAGGTCCTACTTTTCCAATACAGACTTTTTTCTGAGACAAATTGTCGTCATGGTGAGTGAGAGAATCTTTGAACTGGGTCATTTCTGTTATTGCAGCATTTGCAGGAGAGCGAAATTGATTCCAGGAACTAAGTGATCTAGTAACCTGCTAGAGAAGGTTTCGAACTGCCTTGCTTAAAATTCAGTTCTCACTGACCGTAATCCAGCTACCCTGGCTCGGTAAGTAAGCACTGGTGATTACTAGGTTTGTATCAAAGGGACTCATAATGTTGTTGAAGAATTATTAGCGCAAATGAAAGCAGAAACATGGCAAGTCACATTCATTAAATACTGTTCATGTATGTATGTTTTTTCTTCAGAGAAATGTTGAGAAGTTAATCCACAGAATCCTGGTGTCCAGAGTGTGTTTAAACTGCAGGTTCACTGTGGTCATCATATGTCACTGGCAGCCATGTAGGCTGACCTCATCCTGGTTTTAGGGAATAGACAATGGATCCCTTGGTTTTCGCCTTCACTCTGTAATGTTCAGTGAGTTATGTTTGTCTTGATGTCAGTAATCCCATATTCTATAGTCTGATTTTTCACCAATAATTCTTGACACAAAGCTGAGGTCAGTATAAAAGAATCCAGAGGACGCTCAGGCCTGGAGAAGTAGGTTTTCTTTTCCTTTTCCAGATTCCTGTGATTATTAACTCTGAACCAACATCTACCCTCACTTTTCCCATTGATCTTCTCTAACTCACAGGTAAACACTCCGGCTCTCCTACCTTCAGCTGCATCAGAGTCCACAGTGGTGAGCACGCAGGCAACACGAACAAGAAAACATCAGGAAAAAGCAGAAAACTGAGATAAGGAACTTTTTTGCCAATGGAAGGGAGATAAAAGAGATATATAAAGGACATCACTTGGCTTGTGCACAATGGTCACTCAGGCTTCTCCACAAGATGAAGTACAAACATCTTCAAATGAATCATTACATGGGACATAGGGTTTAAATTAATCTTGACAAGGATGCAAATTTCCAAGTTACATTGTGTGAAAATGTGAATTATCTGTGCCTTTTAAAGCATTAACACATTGGTAGCTGGGGACAGTAGACAGCTGGTTTCTCCATCTAGGTGAGCTAATAACATTTATTCATGGAAGATCAGGATTCTACTCCCCATGAGGGGAAATAAATAGAAAGGTTTTCAGATGATTTAAATTCCCTGTGATTTCCATCTAAACCTATCATCACCAAATCTTTAAATTACAGACCATTGTGAGAAAACATGGAAAGTTTTATTTTCTGTTTATTTCATCTAATAGCAAGAAGAAAATGGATGCCATTGCTGCTCCATGGTCTCATAATGATAAACCCATTAGAAAATAAGCAAATTGTAATTATCATAGAATAAGATGTACCAGAGATCCATAGGATATTTTTTTGAGCAGAAAGGGAAAACCACATATTCTGAAGTGTAGGTGACATATGCTTATTTGTGGGGACAATCATATAGCATGAGGGCATCCAGTTGTTCTGAGTAGCCTCAGCACTTCTTAAGAGTTAGGCTTTCCTTGAACTCTGATGCAGGGAGGTTTGTGTCTGAGTTCACACTGATGCTCTTCCCATGTCTCTGGCACAGTAAGGCACACCAGATGGTTCAGATGCCAGAAAACTTGGCTATCAGAAGCATTGTTTCTGACACTGATGCTGGGGTTGAAGTCCTGATTACAAACTCTGTCTCCAGTAGGCCATACATGGTTCCAGATTATTCTATGACACACGTATAAAATGTTAAATATCAGTGCACACAATGGAGAATTTAATACGATGTTGTAATCACAATGCAAGTTTTGCATTTTCAATGAAAATCCAAAATTTGCTTGGGAGTAACAATCATGACACCACTCTTTGTACCTCACCCATGAACACTTGACCTCAGGAAATCCCTGCCTCACCTTACATCCTATATTAACAGCTGCAGTTATGTGTGGATTCCATACTGTCTGTGGCACATTCATTAGGCATAGAGCAACTACTTTCTGTCAAGGATCTAGGAAGTGCTACTGCATGAGGTTATATCTGAGGATGGAGGGAATCGGGAATCGAGAGAAGATTTAACTTTTTAACGGGTCAACTACTGCAATGCCAAGGTCAACTGACTTTCAAAAAGAGACATATATATTCAAAATATATTCCTAAGACCAGAGGAATGGCTCAACTGCTGAATGCTACAACCACAACAAAAATGAAAACAAATATTAATATTCTGTCTTGAAAGACACAGATAGAAGCAAATAAATATGACTTAACAAAAACACAGTATTTCAGAATCAGAGAGAGAAAGACCCCCTGTCTTCTCTGTGTTTAGGAAGGTGAAAGCAAAGTCATAGGAAACCAGGTGTTTTTCTTTCCAGCTCTAAAGTTTTGGAGTTCCTGGACTTGGTTAGTGCGCAGTGACCCTGCTGGCCCAGAGCTCCTCTGCAGGGAGGTTTTTGTCTGGGCTCATGCTGAAGTCCCCTCACTGTGTCTCTTGCACAGTAATATGTGGCTGTGTCCTCAGTGGACACAGAGTTCAGCTGCAGGAAGAACTGATTCTTGGATGTTTCTCTGGTGATAGAGATTCCATTCTTGTGGGATGGGTTGTAGTTGGTGCTACCACCATAATAATTTATGTACCCCATCCACTCCAGCTTCTTCCCTGGGAGCTGCGTGATCCAGTGCCAGACATAACAACTGGTGGTGATGGAGAAACCAATGACAGAGCAAGTAATGGACAGCTTTTGTGAGGGCTTCACCAGGCCATGTCCTGATTCCTGAAGCTGGATCTGGGACAGGACACCTGCAGACAGGAAGAGTCAATTCTGTCAATCACATGTTGTCACATCCCCTCATAGACACATGTATGAAATGGTCACACTCACCAGGAAGCGCTGTCACCAGATACAGAAAACCCAACAGTCTCATCTTCTAGGCTACACACCCTTTTCTCAGAAGTCAGCCTCTTTGAGAGAGATGTGAGCTCCCACAGCCCAGGAGGGGATTTAACTTAGAGTTAGAAGATGCATTTGCATTTTGGGGGTTTATCTTTTCCTTATAAAAGAAGATGGTGGATACCACTCCATTTCCTCATTACAACACAGCCAGCACTGTGTCTGACTTCCTACAGTGTGAGTCTGGAATAAGGGAGCATGGGGACTACAGGGATCACAGGAAACACATATTGGCATGAGCCCATCTCCACTGCCTAGGCCAAGCCCCAAGCAAATTCTTCTGCTCCTGTATGCTTAGCTTTTTTTCCATTCATCTATTTCTTAACATATTATAATTATTTTTCTTTAATTAATTAATTATGAATTATTTTTTGTATTCCAATCCCAGTTCCCACTTCCTCCTCTCCTCTTGTTCTTCCCCCTCCCCCCACCTCCCATCTGCTCCTTGGAGACCATAAGGCCTCCCCTAGGAGTCTACTAATTATTCAAAATTGTTAATTCATTTTTTCTTTTTATACATGAACTCTTTAAAGATACATGATTATCTTTCCAGATATTATACCATAATTTCATCAAAATTTAAAATTAAAAATCACTGTTTGATAATTGAAGGGGAACTAATATAAAGATCAATGAATAATGAAGCATACATTAAATTATTGTAATGAAACTGGACTCAGGACAGCACAGGGGAAATTTTAACATGCACAAGGACTCAAGGTTCATCCTCATTATATAATACATATATATGTGCATATAATAAAAATTAATATTACATAAACATAATAATAAAAGGCTGTTCCTCGAGAAACACTAAACCCAACACAAACTGCTTTTACTTATATGCCACATGTTTGTGTTTGGGGTGTGTTAGTTAAAATCTTTGGCATTTGTACCATTATTTTTCTTCAAAGGGAATATAGGTTCCTTTTCTTTGGTTGCCACAGGAAGGAGAGGAATCTGCAACCTGGCTTTTAGTGCCATGGTTTTAATGTATTCCCATCTCTCCAATTCACCTGAGGACGCAGGAATTTCTTGGTGGTAACATTATCAGTCTCGAGGAGGACCCTTGGAATAGCCCCCCTGTATTAGGAAGGGGCATTGGGAAGTAGTTGTTTAAGATATTAATTAATTCAGCTATTACAGAAACAATGTTATGGCTAAGAGTTCTTATGGAGTATGACATTTTTGATTTTGTGCCATTTGCAGGAAAGTGACTAATATAACTGTGTAAGTTTGCTTTGCATGTCAGTATAAATGTGTGAATTATAACTACACATATTAAAACAAAACTGTATGCTACAGAATCAACTGACTCCTGTTTGCTTTGCTCTAATTTCAATATCAAGAAACAGATGCACCCTCTGTTACAGTAGAGAAGCAGCAAGAACCAGTCATTTGCATGACTTCTGTTCTACCTGCACCACAGACTCTGAATATAATGATATTGACAATGAAATCTGCACAGGCTGATGGAATTTCCTCAGGCACAACTTTCTTATCAGCTTCTGCTACCATTTACTTCTTAGGGACTTGTAGATCAACAATGCCACCTGCTGGTTTGGAGAATCTACTACTGTAAGTTTGACTATGGGCTCACACACAGTGACCAAACTATGGCTCTCTCTCCTGTGTTTATTGACTTGGTTATGTTGAGTAGATATGCAAAGGATGAATGGTTGCCATGAGGTTTGGCCTGAGCGGGGGAGCATGGACATGGAAACTCCTAGCAACCCAAAGGCGATAAAGACCAAACACGGGCATCTTGTCATCTTTAGAGAGCTCTCAGTTCCATGCTGCAAAAGTGGACTCTGTTCTTTAGTCAGCATCTTCCTGGCTGTTTCTAACCATGCTTCCTTAGCCAGGAGGCCATTATTCTCTCCTGCCATCCACCCCTGTGCTTGGTTGCTCCTAACTCTCTGTCCTCACTTGTTACTTCCACACCTAGCCCTCTGTCCAGGTGCAGGCCTATTCAAATGTTTAGTCCTGTAGAGATGCAAACTAGGGGACATTCTCCACTGAGGCCAGGTCATTCAATAGCAGATTAGCTCAAAACTGCAATACAAACTGTAGGCCAGATCTGAACCTGAGGTTTGTACCTTGGGATATTTCTTAATAATATTTCTTGGCCCCCGACAGTACAGAACTAAATAGACAATTCTCAATAGAGGAATCTAAAAGGGCTGAAAGACACTTAAGAAAGTGTTCAACATCCTTAGCCATCAGGGAAATGAAAATCAAAACAACTCGGAGATACCATCTTACTCCTGTCAGAATGGCTAAAATCAAATACACCAATGACAGTTTATGCTGGAGAGGATGTGGAGAAAGAGCAACATTCCTCCACTGCTGGTGGGAGTGCCAATAGTTACAGCCACTTTGAAAATCAGTATGGTATTTCCTCAGGAAAATGAGAATGAGTCTACCACAAGATCCAGCAATTTGACTCTTAGATGTATACCCCAAAGAAGCACATTCCTACAACAAGGACATCTGTTCAACCATGTTCATCACAGCATTATTTGTAATAGCCAGAACATGAAAATATTTTTGTTTTCCCAGAATATTTATTTGGAATTTCTGAGCCAATTCACAATTTAGTTTTTTAAGAGCTATACCAACAAAGTCCCAGTCTCATATAATCCAGAGATAGTTTTACCATAATGCATAATCACAATTTTCACTTTTATTGTTTTATTAATAAAGAAACATGTCAATAGAGGTGGTCACTGGAGAAGATTTTGTCAAGGTATGGTAAACTATTGGGCAACCTAAATCGGCATCACTTCATGAACAGTTGTGATTTTGAGAATTTGGTAAGACTGTGTCAACTGACAGACACTCAGATTCTTGTTTCTGAGCTAGTCTCCAGGCTGGTCGTCTGTGTCATCTCAGCTTCCTGCTCCTCCAGGTTTTCTGACACACTCAGGATGTGGTTGCAACACTGTGTGTCTTGCACAGTAATAGACTGCAGAGTCCTCAGATGTCAGGCTGCTGAGCTCCATGTAGGCTGTGCTGGAGGATGTGTCTGCAGTCAGCGTGGCCTTGCCCTGGAACTTCTGATTATACTTCGTATCACCATTTCCAGGATAAATCCATCCAATCCACTCCAGACCCTGTCCAGGCTTTTGCTTCACCCAGTGCATATAGTAGCTGGTGAAGGTGTAGCCTGAAGCCTTGCAGGACATCTTCACTGAGGATCCAGGCCTCCTCAACTCAGCCACAGACTGCTGCAGCTGGACCTGGGAGTGGACACCTGTGGGGAGAAAGGCAGAGTGGATGTCACTGTCACCTGACTGCATGGCCCCTCCTCAAGTCTGGAACTTTGAGCCCTTACCTGTAGCTGCTGTCACCAAGAAGAGGATGATCCAGCTCCATCCCATGGTGAGGACCTGTGTGCTCAGTGACTGTGGAGAGGACACTGGTCATATGCTGGTCATGGTGTGGACTTCCCTTATTTACCACCATGGACTCACATGATTTGCATATTCATAGGCAGTTTTTTTTTAAAGATAGGCAACTAGTTTAGTTGGAGAAGACAGGGGAGGGGACAACTAGCTCAAACAGCAAGATGCTGATTTCCAAATCCTCAACATGTCTCAGGAATTAGCCATTCCTGAGACCTGTGCAGACCCTGTGGAAACATGAAGGCCTAATCTCTCAATTTACAAATAGAATCCCAACCTGAGATACTCATCCTCTTGCAAAAAATGTTTCTCAGGTGGGGGTAATAATTGTGTCTGAAAATTTCAAAAATTCTGAAATCAGGAGAACTTGTAATCTTCTTTCATATACAAAAAAAATAATATTTGCTTTTCCAGGAGGTTGCAGCTGTGAATTTAGTGTGTGTGTGTGTGTGTGTGTGTGTGTGTGTGTGTGTGTGTGTGTGTGTTTCCTTTTCTTTTTGTCTGTATGTTTGCTTCTACAGAGATAAAAATCATTGTATACTTGAGAGATATGGAGGTGAGGATGATCAGAAAGGAATAGAGCAGTAAATCTATTATCTGAAACAATTATATGAAAAAATTAACTATCAAAAAATCAATAAATCTTACACCAAGTAAGAAAATATCAAATTATGCCATATTTAGCAAAACATATTTTACTGTGTCTGAAAATTCAAGACTTCACACATCAACTGCAATAGATGTTGTTCAGAAAACAGACTTTTAAAAAGATTCCTCAGAGACAATGGTGTCACCTCCTCTCTTCATCTCATTTTTGTCCTGATGATTTTTGGCTCCATTGTGACCTCTGTTGGTCCTGAGCGCCCCTGCATGTTGGTATGTCTTGGCTTAGACTCAAGTTTCACTGTGTAGCTTGAGCACCAACACATCCATGCAACCTCAGTACACACCGAGCTCAGCTGCAGAGAAAAATTGCTCTTGTTTTCCTGGAGATCCTGAAAACATGTCCCTGAGATTAATTTTCAGCTGGGCCTTTATTGACACTAATATTCCTCACAATGCCATGGTCTTTCCTGCAGGCAGATGAATCCAGATCCAGCACTACCCACTGGTTCAACAGAGTCACTCCAAAGAATTACAGCATGTTAAATCACTGTTCCTAGGAAAAGTAAACATCTTATTCATGCTAGACATGATGAGGAATGCCTTTCTGTTTTCTATGAATATATGTTTCTCTTATTGGTCAATGAATAAAGCTGTTTCAGCCAATGGACTGGCATGAATTAACCAGTGAGAAATCCAAAATGGGATAAAGAAACATGTAGAGAGACACTGTAACCATACCTCCTAAGTGCTAGCAACAGGTTTGCCTGCCTATGCCCGTCAGGGTGTGGTCAAGGTGATATCTGGGTAGCATGGTAAAGACATGCCCATTTAGGCATCTAGAGTGGACTAAAGAAAAACTGGGAACAGGAAAGAAACTCCCCATGATGTGTTTTAGTTAAATGATAAAAACACAGGAAAGGATTTTGAAAGTTATAAGAAAGGCTAATTTTTAAAAATGCTGGACAGTTGTGGAGCATTCTTTTAATCCCAGAACTTGGGAGGCAGAGGCAGGAGGATCTCTTTGAGTTTGAGACCAGCCTGGTTGACACAGCAAGTGCCAGAACAGGCTCCAAAGTTATACAGAGAAAACCTGTCTCAAAAAGGAAAACCAAAAAGTCAAATCTCTTGTAAAGGCAGGTCAGTCAGACCACACATGATGTGTTGTTCCCTGAGTCTATCAGATATGCACAAATAACTTCTAGGTCTTAGCCTAAAGAATTGCAGTCAAGTATGCACTATGCAGTCCAAAAATTAAATATATAAATTTAATCCAAAAAGGCTTTATATAAATGTAGATACTAAGCACCTTGGCAATGAGAGCCCAAAATTAGAAAAAAATTACTATAACTTGGAGCAGAATAATTCATCCCTTCACTGAACTGCTTTATAGTTTTCAAAATTAGAGGCCTCAGATTAGCTCAAGTTGAGAGTTTATTTAGTGCATTTGCAATCGGTGCTTTGGTAGTGACGGCTCTTCCTGTTGATCTCAGTGATAGGTGAGGTGAAAAGCACTAGAGAGTGGTGAATTTTTACATTAGATGCAACCATCACTTAATCCTTCAGACACGGCCAACACGGTCAAGCACCTGGATTGTTAACAGTGACGCTATTTTGTGATTTTTCTAAGTAGAACATGTTTCATGTTGATGATGTGAGTAATGGGATTCCACACAGAGTGCACAAAGTAGAGCAACATCCAGACATTCCTTTAGGTGACATATAAAGTCTGCTACCAGAGCCAGGATCTAGTCTCATGAGCTGCAATGGCATCCAGCCATTAATTGTTGAGTCTGGAAAGGAAGGAAAGAAATTCAATCCCTTAACAGGAATCAGCATTAACCTCAGGAATCTACATAGGAAGCTGAAATTCTACAAAACCAACATTGGAGTTTGTTCTTAACTGGCAATGAAACGTTCTGGGAGTAAATGTGAACATAGAAAAGTTGTGATACTTAAACCTGGGACATCACACCAGACTTGAGGACTCTCCTCCTTTAAACACCAGAAAGGTCAGTGATGAAGCTGATCCTAGCTGAGTTCCAGAGAGCTGGGATAAGATGGAGGCAGCCTGTGCATCATGATATCACATGAAACACTGTCAGGACTCACGTGTGAGGGACAGTGGAGAGGTGTAGGTATGAGGATGTCTCATCTTCTCCACTTTAGGGACACTGACTGTGAAGAGGGGACAGTCTTGATTTAATGGACTTTCTTCTAAACTCTTTTCCCAAGTCACAAAAATCAGATATATATATATATATATATATATATATATATCACTTGGTATCACTAATTGGACTAAAAACCTTTCCTTTCAGAAAAAGTATGGGGAGAAATATGAGAGATGAAATCCTAAATGCAGTGAGGGACAGATTGTGTGATTATCCCCAGTTTCTCCCTCTCTCATTACCTGAGCTGAGGGCTGCACAGGGCAGTGTATCACACCTTGGGACCAGGTCTCCCATAGCAGAGCTACAAGGACTCAGCACTGTGACTGGAGCATCAAGGCCTGAGATCCCAGGTCACAGTCAAATATTCCAGCTGAGAAAACCCCTCCCTCAGGGAACAGAAGTTACAGAGAGAATTACAGATGCTGCTGCTGATGGCTGTGATGACGATGACTGGGTGTCTGACATCTCATGTGTGAAAATGTGTGGCCTTATTACATGTATGTCCAATGGGTGTTGACCTTCCTATAAGGTTCCAATGTTAGGACTAAAATACATGTGCAATATTACTGAACAAAGAATTTCTACTCTACTAAATTTGTCTTGTCATAGTAGCTACATCAGGAGAATTACATGGTCTTGGCAGTTACTTGAGGTCAGGACAGGAACTCTTAGGGTCCCCGAGGACCCTCTCACTCTCTAGATGTTTCTCTCACCTACTATATTTTCTTTCCTGGTAAAAGTTGGGTCTATCGTGCCCCTGCTGGTCCTGAGCATCCTCAGATTGAGGTTGTTTCTGAGCAAAAAGGAACCTGCTCACTGTGTCTGCTGCAGTGTAAGGCAGGGCTGTGTTCAGTGGTATCAGAGCTCAGCTGCAGGGAGAACTGGTCCTTAAATACATCACAGACACACTGAGGGACTTCTCAGTGACAGCTGAAAGCTTTCTACAGACCTTTGTCCTCTTTTCTCTCAAGTCATGCAGGCTCTTCCTGAAGGGGAACAGCAAGGAGACCCAGGTGTTTTGTGTTGTGACTCATTGAATTTAACCAGGACCCTGGAAGTAAGTGCGAGAGTAAGACTATTTAATGGAGCCTCGTGGTTTCCTTTTCTTCCTACTTGAGGCAGGGTCTCAAATGGTTACGAATGCCATGGAACCAACTGTGTCCTGAGACTACCCTTGACCTGCTAATCTTCCTTGTCTACACATCCTGGGTGCTCAGATTGTGAGCTTCATCCCAATAAGACAGATGATCATTGGAAACAGCATTTTCTTTATTTTACCTTGTAATTTATTCTGACTTTGTGACAGATGATTATAGGAAATAACATTTTCTTTATTTTACCTTGCTATTCATTTTGAGTTTGTGAGTGTCTGTTTTCTTCCATGTATTTAACCATATGTTTCTAATTGCAAGAAACAACCACAATTTCCACATGATCACAATATTTTCTTCAAATTATTTATCCAATACTGGTAGAAGTATTGGCTCCCATTATTACCAACAGAGGTTCATTTTGGGTGTTTGTTTTCAACTTAAAACTGTTCACTCTCTGAGTCCTGGAGGCAGATTGACCAGGAAACTTCTCAATATAGTGAGAATGGATTCATAACAAAAGGCAACCAGATCAGGATCTGAGAATCCACTGTAGAATTTCACAGGAAGGGCACTGCCCAGTCCACACAGCAGCCATCCCTTAGCTCCAGAGGAGGAGCTGAGCTCTGAGTTAGTGCACAGAGGTCAGAACTAGAGTTATGTAATTTAAAACGGAAGCAGAAGGCATCGTGTTGAATGCAGTAATGAAAATAATTTAAATAAAAATTCAATGTTATCACTTCTTAGCCTTATAGATACAGCCCTGCAGAGGAGGAGAAGGGTTTGGATAACACAAGGTGCTTACTGTGACAGAGCCTGACTCCCCTTCCACTTGGTTCCCTCTGAATTACTAACACTGTTCCAGGTGAGGATCTGCCCTGACGTCAGTATGAGGGAAAGTCCACCTGAGGTTCCTGAGCTTCCACATAGGGTGATCCTGGTGACCACAGAGAATCACTCTTTCCTCATAGAGTCTTCCTGCATACTGTTTAGGGAGGAATAGGTGATATATTTCTTTTAAGAATGTTCATTAAAGCAGAAGTCATCATTTTTAGAGGCATGATCAATTCCTAGCATCTATAATTATAAAAGTTCCCATAGAAAAATCATCTGTTTTAGAGGGCAGCCAGATAAAAGAGGAAAAAATCAATCATTTCTGAACCTGGACATTGTGTAATCTGTGCGCCCCCTGCTGGTTGTGGAAAGGGAGGTTTTGTGGCCGGGTGGTCAGTTCTCAGGTTGTTCATTTGCAGGTAGACCATGCTTCGGGAATCATCTCTGGAGATGGTGAATCTTCCTTTCACTGAATCCGGGTAATAGGTTGCATAATTATTAGGTTTATTTCTTATGCGAGCAACCCACTCCAGCCCCTTCCCTGGAGCCTGGCGGACCCAGTGCATGGCAGCATTACTGAAGGTGAATCCAGAGGCCACACAGGGGAGTTCCAGTGACCCTGAAGGCTTCACCAATCCTCCACCAGACTCAACCAGCTGCACCTCACAGTGGACACCTGCAAACAGAGAGAATCCTGATGAAGAAACTGTCACAAAGTCTACTGTCTCTCTCACTCATGTCTCCTCACACACACAGTATCCCGTGTTATCTACCTTTTAAAAGAGCAACAAAGAAAACCCAGTGCAGCCCCAACCCCATGTTGATTGTCATGTTTTCAGTGCTGCTCACTGAATAGGAAGACAGGGCTTGAATCCTCTGCCTGACCTGTGGGGTGAGGGCTGGGCTGCTTTTCATGAGCAGAGGGAGGCCGTATTTGCATATCTTCCTGATATATATTATTCTCTGGTGTGTGAGAGCCTTAGAGGCAGCAGGTAATGATGCAAATATATGAGAGAAAATGAAGCAACAGTGTAAGTTTGATTTCACTAAAATGTTATCCATATGGTATTTGTAATAAACTTCATCAGCGTTAATTTATTTTTATTGTACTTTCTGTATAGTATCTGGTAGGAAAGGCAGTAAGTGTGCAGTGCCACAAGAAGGAGAGGAATCTTTTACCTGGTCTCTAGTGACATGATTGTCTGTCCTAACATCTCTCCAAATCCTCTGAGAATGTAGGACTTCCTTGGTGGCTGAGGGATCAGTCCAGGCTCAAGCGGACCCTTGGAATAGCCACCCCTTAATAGAAAGGATAGGTGGGTCCCAAATGCCCAATGGAGTAATTAACTCTACTGTTACAGAAACTGTGCATCTTAGGGCTAAGAGGGTTGGTGGATTATGGCATTGTCGTTTTTTGTGGCATTTCCAGGAACAGGAACCTAATTAAAGCAACTAAATGTACTGAACTGGTGATCTGAACTGGTGATCTGAAGTCATTTATGATTTGGCCCTTAAATGATCAAAACTTTTCTCTTTTGGATTTCATATATTTAACAGGGTTATATGTAGGTAAATGAAAGGAGGAAACTCTGGGTCGATGCAGTAACCTCCCTTGCTGTCCCTTGTTGGCACCTACTCCTTGAAGCCCTGAGTTTCTGAGAAGCCAGAATCACCTGCTGACCTGAATATCCTTTGCATCAGGTTGATCTTGTCTGGATTTGCTCCTGCACCAGAGTCTAACTGATGTGGAGGTCTCACCAGGGTGTACAGTGTGGATATAAACTTCTGCTGCTTGGCTCCCCTTGAGCTCTATGCGCCTGTGCACAGTAGGTGTTGTCATATAAGTGACTTTCTTCGCATAAGAACAGCTGGACAATTCTCTAGTAATAATTGTCAACAGTGGCTGCTCAGCAGAGCTCTCTTCTCCTTCTTTGCACTCTCATTTGTAAGCATGTGAAACACTGGACAGTTTATCTCTCTGACAGCATGACAGAGACTGGGGTTACTGTTTCAATACACGGATTCATTATTGCTTGTCAAAAATTTCCTGCATTTACATGTGAATGTGTTATAAAAAGTGAAGGGTTTGTTTTTTATTTTTGTTTTTTTTGTTTTAATGAGACAGAGTTTCTCTGTGTAGCTTTGGAGACTATCCTGGCACTCTCTCTGTAGAACAGGCTGGCCTCAATCTCGCAGAGATCTGCCTGTCTCTGCCTCCTGAGTGCTGTGATTAAAGGCATGAACACCAAGGCCTGGCCAACTGTATCCTTATGATATCCTTATGAAAAGTTTCAACCTCCTTAATCATAAAAGATTCCAAGCATGTTAGTGAATCTGTAAATTGCTCTAAATGCTCATCTACATGTTTTTCTAGGTCTTTAATATGATCATCCTTAGGCAGCATCTGGATGGCATGGAAACTGCCTTCTAGGTATTGGAGTCTAGATTCGAGGTCATGATTTGCTGATTTTGAGTCCTCAGCAATCGTCCATATGGACCTATGTAATCTGTCAGCCCTGTACTGTAAATTATCTTCCAAACATTCAAATCTAGACTCAAATTTGTGATCTGCTACCTTGGATGCTTCAATAATTGATTGAATGGCATTGTCCAATTCTTCAACCCTATCCTGGGTGTTTTGCACATTTGCATCTAGTTTCTGGACAACATTGCCTATCTTAGTTTCTAGCTGGCTACAGATATTCTTTAGCTCACCACGGTCTTCTGACAGCTGAGCCTCTAATGCCTCAGACATGGAGGATCTCTCTGTGTTTATCTTATCATAAATATGCTGCATCTCATCTTGTGTAACAGACATCTCTGTCTTTAGTATATTGGACACAGAGCCAACTTATCCTCCAATTTATCTTACACTTGCTGCACTACTGTAGTCTGACCTAATCTGTTCTCCAAAACATCATTGTGTAAAGCTGCTATTTCCTGTAAGCAGGTGGCTAGGTTATCCTTATCCTTGTTCCTGAGTCCTCTGGCTAGTAATATTATTTGTACCAGTAAGCTAACTGCCATTACGGTAAATAGGCCGGTAATTGGCATATTAGCATCCTCCTCAAACATTGAATTCACGTAATAAGCAAAAATATTACCAATTTTAGCAAATGATAAATATTCCTCCATAATTTTACCTGATTTTTACTCCAGACGCAGTAACTATCTTTGACCAGCAGGTAGCACAGGCGTTCAGCTACTCGGCGTGGTGTTTGGCAGCTGTGTGTCAGGCATGATGGTGTTAGCCATGGAGAGAGGTCACAAAAGTGGCTGCACTTATCTTAGAGAGTATACGGCCTTGTGGCCACAACCACTGAAAGAGATGCACTTTACTGCAGCAGTGGCCAGGGGAAGCCGATTCTGAAAGCCGAGGCCTACTCGAAACTAGGCAGCTAGAAACTGTCTCCAAGCTGGGTGGATGAGCTGCTCCAAGCTGAGCAGCTCAGCTGCAGTAGGGAGAGACGGCACTTTCCCGGCCTAGTCTGCCATCAGGGGGAGAGGGTGGGGGGTGCACCGGCAGGCTGTCCCAAATGGGGCCAAGGTCCCAGTCCTGACTCCAGATAAAGTGGGAAATTACCAATATGGAGCCAATAGAACTATAAGGGTATTTAGTAGGGAAAAGCCTTACGTAAAGAGCGACCTAGCCAGCCAGTGTGGCTGCAGTCTGTAGGCAAGCCGAAAAGGAAACTGAAAGTGCCCATTCACTGAACACCTCCTACTCTACTTCACCCTGACCACGCCCTCTCAGGCATGGTCAGGCAGACCTGTAGCCAGCCCCTAAGAAGGTGTGGCTACAGGTTCCCCTACAAACTTGATCCAAACTCATATACTCACTTGGCAGGTGCCTTCCCAGGACATCAGAGTCCCCTGCCCATTCAATTCAGAGGCCTGAAGCAGAAGATTCCCGGACCTTCTGGTCAACCTCTACTTTGTAGTTGAGGAAGACAGGGGGATACCTTATCAAATCACTGCTATTTCAAACATTATTTTAAACTCAATATAGGCTTGCTTAATCTTTAACATAGAATTGGCCTAAGGGATTCATGCCTGCCACAATTCATTCCTCACACTGTTGCATACACATTGACCTTATGACATTCATATTTGTGATAGGGAGGGAAGGTCTGCTAGAAAAACATGCAAAATAAATGTTCTGAGATTTAAAATATCACACCGAACCCTTGAGATTATCAAGTACCCAGCATTTATTCAAAGCCCAATGCTCTATAGAATAAACGAAACCAAGCACAAACTGTGAGAGGTGATGCTGTGACTGTAGTTCCTTGTTCTGTAAAGACTGGAGATGGTAGGGTAAGACCCTGTGACTGGGAGGGAAGCACATACAGAGTCCATAGAACACTGTATGTTCTCAGAACCTATCTCAATTGTCATGCACTTACACTGAATCACTATAAGAGTTCTGTGAAAAGTGATTTTAAACACCTTTAACCAACTTATACCTGTAGGGAATTATACCTGTAGGGAGAAAAGGAACAAGGAAAGACACCCTGTCTCTGACTTGACACTAAGTATGTGCACTTCCATGTTTCTGGCTATTGAATGTGTGTTTTTATATATCTTTCATTTACTGAAAACACAAAACATAAGTTTGAATAAATCTTATAAAATGAATATCTAGAACAGTTGAGGAAATCATACAGATATCTTTTGAAAAATAATGTTTAAAGTCTGTTTATTATTTGAGTCCGTTGGAGTCTCCAGAAAGGAGTCACCCTTGTTAAGTGTGTTAAAAATGACCTCATCTCCTCTGGTCATAGACCAAGCAAGCTACACCTTACTTCCATGCCCTCTCTGCAGTATTGAGTCTGAGGATTGGCTATTATTAGAAAATCTTTACCACTGAGGACAGTCTGTGGGACTGGGATGGCCTTTTTGGATGGTCATTCACTTCTTCATCCCTGGAAATCTCATAAATGTTTCTTTGATTTTTATGAATGACCTTTAGGCTATGGGTTTCCATGGTAAGGACAGTTCTCATCAATGGAGAGGCAGCTGCCCAGTGCAGCTTCTGAGGGACTTCAACCACTCTGCATGCTGTGCAACCTTGTGTGTGAGGCTAAGATGGTTTGGGGACATTTATTTCAGACGTTTTGTCTCATCCTTGGTTTGTTCAAATTGTCCTAATGTTTACACAGAATTTGGCAAAATATCACAGAAGACAATCTGAGGCTTGTTAACTGAAGGGTTGGTATGAGACCAATTACACTATTGATTTTATTTTAATTATGTCAAGGGGCACTGTCTTTCATGGTGTGTACTTGGGTTAGGTTTCTATTCCGATGACACAGTGGAAGGAGAGCACAAATCACAGGCCAGGTCAATCTGATCACATAATTGTCAATTCTCTTCTATGTCAGAGATGGATTCTCCTCTATCACATTTAAAGATATTAAAATCTGTGTGAACACTTGAGTATTTACTTCATATGATGTTTTTAATCCTAGCACCAACTGATAGATATGTCCATCAAGAAGAGTCCATCTCTGGGAGGCAGTAAACAATGACAGCAGAGTTCTTATATACACTCAGCCTCACTTGCTTGACACCAGGAAATCCCCACCTGTGCATTGCATGGTGGGAAATGCAGCTGCAGGTGTGTGGACCCTCTTGTCACACTGTGTCTCATTCCCTAGGCATCTCAGCAACTTCTTTGTGTGAGCAGGCTAGGATGAGCTCTAACACACAGATGTTACTGAGAATAGAGAGTGTGAGCAATCAAAAGTGGAATCAGATTTTTATGTGAAAACTACTGCCATGTGAGATCAGCTGAGTTCCAAAAAGTTGTTTCCATCAAAATATATTCCTAAAAACAGAGTCATGGCTCAGCTGGTAAAGACTTCTTGCACATTCAGAGTGACAAGAAATAATACTGTACACCCTGTCTTGAGACCCACAGTGAGACACAAACAAATGTGACTTTACATAAACACAGCATTTCAGCATCAGAGAGAGAAGAGACCACCTGTGTTCTCTGTGCTAAAGGAGTGAGAATCAAAGTCAGTGGACACCAGGTGTTTTTCTTTCCCTGTGCTAAAGACTTACAGTTCCTGGCCTTGGTTAACACTGAGCGCCCCCTGCTGGCCCAGAGCTCCTCTGCAGGGAGGTTTTTGTCTGGGCTTATACTAAAGTCCCCTCACTGTGTCTCTTGCACAGTAATATGTGGCTGTGTCCTCAGTGGTCACAGAGTTCAGCTGCAGGAAGAACTGGTTCTTGGCTGTGTCTCTGGTGATGGAGATGCGGCTCTTGAGGGATGGGTTGTAGCCAGTGCCACCATCATAATTTATGGCCCCCATCCACTCCAGCTTGTTCCCTGGGAACTGCCTGATCCAGTGCCAGCCATAACTACTGGTGGTGATCGAGAAACCAGTGACAGAGCAAGTGAGGGACAGCGACTGTGAGGGCTTCACCAGGCCAGGTCCTGACTCCTGAAGCTGGATCTGGGACAGGACACCTGCAGACAGGAAGAGTCAATTCTGTCAATCACATGTTGTCACATCCCCTCATGAACACATGTATGAAATGGTCACACTCACCAGGAAGGGCTGTCACCAGGTACAGAAGACCCAACAGTCTCATCTTCTAGGCTACACCCCCTTTTCTCAGAGGTCAGCCTCCTGTGAGAGAGTTCTCAGCTCCCACAGCTCAGGAGGGGATTTAACTTATAGATAGAAGATGCATTTGCATGTGGGGAGTCAGCCTTGTCCTTATGAAAGAGGAGGGTGGATACCACCCCATTTTCTCATTACAACACATCCATCACTTTGTCTGACTTCCTACAGACTGAGTCTGGAATAGAGAGAATGGGGACTTCAGGGATCACAGGACATACATACTGTAATGACCCCACCTGTGCTCCCTAGCACACCCTGTCACCAAATTCTTCTGCTCCAATATATTTTTTGCTTTTTTCCATTAACTTATTTGTTAATATTTTATATAATACTACTATTTAATTAATTTATTTATATTTATATTCCAATCCCAGTTCCCCCTCTGTTCTCTCCTCTTCCTCCTCCCACCCCCACCTCCCGTCTGCTCCTTGGAGTGGGAGTCTACTAAATCTGCCCATTATACATTTGAGGCAGGAACAAGGCGCCTCCCCACTACCCTGCACATCTGTGTTTTGGTTGAGCAAGCAACTGCACCATATAGAATGGACTCCTCTAAGAAAGTTTTGCATTACAATTAGATCTTGGCCACATTCCCAATGGCCTCATGTATAATGCTAGCTGCACCAGTGTCACCTATATTAAGGGAGTCTAGTTTGGTCTTGTGTAGATTCCCTTTTGTCAGACTTGAGTCAGTGATCTCTCACTAGCTGGCACAGCCAATGCTGTGGATTTCCCCACCATGCTTTTGACATCTTTGTTCATAACATCCCTCACTTTTATTGTACTCAAGAACTTGGCCCATTGTTTAGTTATGGATTTCTGCATCTGGTTCCATCTGTTTCTGGAAGAGGGTTTGAGTTTCTCTGTGGTTATGGATTGTAGGCTGTGTATCTTTTGCTTTATTTCTGGTATTCACTTATGAGTTAGTATATACTGTATTTGTATTTCTGGGTATGGGTTACCTCACTCAGGATGTTTTTCCTAGGTCTGTCCATTTGTCTGTAAGTTTTAGGATGTCTTTGTTTCTGACTGCTGAGTACTAGTCCATTGTGTAAATATATCACTGTTTCTTTATCCATTCTTGAGTCGAGTGGCATCTAGGTAGTTTCCAAGTTCTGGCTTTTATTAATAATGCTGCTATGAACATCGTTGCTGCTTCTCTATTTCTAGGTCTCATGTCAGTTACAATCTACTTTTCACACTTGGGTTCCTGAGTTCTTGGTTTCTGATTAAGAAGAGCACACTGCTTCAGTTTTTCTTCTGTTCTCTACCCATGTAGGGGGTTTCCCTCTTTCCCAGAAAGTCAGCTCGCTGTCAGATTACTGCAGCACAGGCTCCACACATACATCTCACTCCATCCAGGCGAGGAATGTAGAGGAAACACCTGCTGATGGAAGCACCTGCATCCCATAATTCCTACTCCTGACTCAACTCCCAATTCTCCCCCATCCGTATTAAACACATTGCTGTCTTTTGAAACTACAGATTCTTTTGAACCAACAGACTTCCAGTGACTAAAATACAATAAATAAAACTGAGATAAAAAATAACACATTTGAACAGGACAAAACTATCAAAGAAAAAATGAAGGAAAAGAGCCCAAGAAAAGGAACAACAGTTATGGATGCAGAGACCTCCTGATTTATATGATCAGGAATGCCATAAAAACACAATTAGAACCTATATTATACAGTCAAAGTAACCCTAGGATAAAATGAGAGATAAATAAATAAAAGCATAAAATAGAAATAAAGCCATGTGATATTAAGACACCGGGAACCTCCCAAATGCATTTGAATTGGATTCTGATGACATCTGCAGATGGATCTGCTGCCTATGCTTAGGGGTGTTTGGTTTCCTTGATGAGAGAAATCTGCCTTTTCATTTGAAATATATTATAATTGGAGATAGCTTTTGGATTACATGTACACTTCTCCTTTCAACTCTAGAGCCCCATCTAGGACCCCACACAGGTCCTAGTTTTACCCTGTGAGATAAAGGTTCTTCATGGTGATTGAGAGAACCTTTGAACTGGGTCTTTTCTGTTATCGTAGTTCTCCTAGGAGAGTGACACAGGAACTAACTGATCTTGTGTCCTTCGAGGGGAGGGTTCTAACTGCCATCGGAGCTGGTCTTCTGGCCTTGCCATTAACAGAGAGGAATAAACTCCCTTCCTGGACCCTCTGAAATTACTCCCTAATCTCTGTATAACTAATTTATTTTGTTTTCCCTTTGCATTCCCACACAAATATATTTAGGAATGCTGTGGATTGTATGAACATGATGTGATATTGGACTGTGCCCTCTGTATTAACTCTGACATAGCATGGTCTGCAGTTGATTAACCTCACTCCCATGTGGGGATTCCTGTGACATGTTTGTAGACAGTATTATTCTCTCTCCACAATCCTGCACAGGTCAGAAAGGTTGTCCTAAAAATCTTCTAGGGCTTGGATGCATCATGACCCACAAGATAAGGAAGGGTAAGGAGGAATTCTGAAAACAAATTCCAAGTGGAAAATACGTGTTCTGGCATGATATTCCAATCAACTGTCAACCAGAGTGTGCTCATGCATGTGAGAGCAGATGAAAGACCCCAACTCTAACCCAGCCTGATACCCTCCAGCATGTATTTGAAAATCACTCTGGCCACACACACAGCTCTGGGAAAAAAATAACACACATGAAATGGTCGGTCATGTTGACCAGTCTCTGCAAATTGTTATGATTACCAGTTTCCAAGGAATGTTATTATCCTCAACAACTGTCTCATTTCTAAAAATTGTTATGGGTTACCCTGCTCCAGAGAATCATCACCACCCAAGTTTTGAAAATAAGAATAAGTCATTCTGTTCCCAGAAAAAACACTAGCTGTCCCATGGCCTTGCAAATCTAAACACCAAAATAACATTCCAAACCCCTCAACAGCTTTTAAAATTGTAAGTTCAGTTCCTAACCAATCAGTAAATGACTCATGTATGTTATAGCCAATCAGTACTTTGTTATACTCCTGCCTACTGACAAAAAGATGGAAAAACTGCTTACTTTGGAAACTCAAGAATGTTCTCTCCCCATTGAGTGACTCCAATGCATTGGAATAAAATGCTTTTGCTTTTGCATTGATTTTGTGCCATGTGAGTGATTCTGTGGGGTGTGTCTCCCGAAGTTGGACTCCCCTTCTGGGCCCAGCAGAGCCAGGTCAGATGGCATAGAGCCAGGTCAGATGGGAAAGAAATTGGATTTGCTAGCAACAGGTTTGGTTTACACAGCTTGTTGACTTTATATGAATTAAAAATGGTTAAGGCAGAGGATCTAACCTCGAAGATGTTTGCAAAATTATTGTTGCGAAAATATAAAAACAGAATTATTTCTATTCCTGATATTCAGTGTTTGTACAGTCCATATGTGTATGCATTCTCCTAAGTAGAAAAACAAAAACGAAAAAAGCATTCACAGACAGAAATGATAGGCTTCAGATATGTCAAAGTTGTAACAGAGCAAATATCAATAGATGTCTTAAGTGGTCCTTGCTGCCTCCAAGAACAGAAATATTGTGTATGGGGCAGGGGCATTGTGAACCATATGAAAATGTCCAGTTCATGTCAATCAATCTCAGCCTAGAACTTGTGTCAAAGAGAATCCAATTTCAGGAAACAGGAGAATGCATAAGCAGGGCTGCTGATGACATGAACAGTCCTCTTACATTCCCAGCTTGGAATCCCACTGCTCTGGTCCCAATGGTTCCTGAGCAGGAGCCCAAAGTGGAAAATCCAATATGCAGGGGAATTCACAGCCTGACATTCAGCTACATCTCTAACACTAAGACAATAAGAAACTTGACTAAAACTAACAAAAGATCAATTAGAATAACTTAAAAATAAATCTCTAAAATTAGATTTATGAGGAAAAGTAAAGTGACTCCCCACAAATTTATGGGGACAACTTCAAACAAAGTATTTTTTGTGATATTAGGTACAGCAAACTGAATTTTGAAAGGTTTTTTTTTGCCCTAATATTGTCTATTTGTATTTTACTGTTCAAATTTATATAATAGTTTATTCACAGCTATAACAGAAAAAGATCTACTCTCTTAAATCTAAAGGATATTGATATCATAATGTACTGACACAGCTTGTGTTTATTTTTGTTTTATTAAAGAAGCATGTCAATGGAGGTGGTCACTGATAAAGAAGTGATCAAGCATGGTGCATTGTAGGGGCATGTTGAATTAGTATCACTTCATTGCCACACATCCTTTGCTTTGGAAAAGTTGACAACATCACCATAGTACTATGATGAGGAACAGTCAAAGGGACACACAGACTGAATATTTCTGAGAAATTGCCCAGGCTGATCTTCTCTGTCATATCAGTCTCAGGGCAGTTTCCTGTCCCTCCAGGGTTTCTGACACACTCAGGATGTGGTCACAACACTGTCTGTTGTACAGTAATAGACATCTGAGCCATCAGATGTCAGCCTGCTGAGCTCCATGTAGGCTGTGCTGGAGGATGTGTCTGCAGTCAGTTTGGCCTTGCCCTTGAACATCTGATTGAGGTCAGTATAACCAGTATTAGGAAAAAAAAAACTTCCAATCCACTCCAAGCCCTGGCCAGGCCTCTACTTCATCCAGTGTATATACTGATAAATGAAGGTGTAACCTGAAGTCTTGCAGGACAGCTTCACTGAGGACCCAGGCTTCACCAGCTCATCCCCAGACTGCTGCAGCTGGACCTGAGAGTGGACACCTGTGGAGAGAAAGACAGAGTGGATGTCACTGTCTCCTGAGTGCATGGCCCCTCCTCAAGCCTGGAACTTAGAGCCCCTACCTGTAGCTGCTGTCACCAGGAAGAGGATGATCCAGCTCCATCCCATGGTGAGAACCTGTGTGCTCAGTGACTGTAGAGAGGACACTGATCATGTGTAGTTGGTGGTGTGGACATCCCGGTATTTACCACCATAGATTCATATGATTTGCATATTCATGAGCAGGGTAATTCTTAGATAAGGACCTAGTCCAGTTGGAAAAGAAGAAAGTAGAGGACACCTGGGAGAGAGAGCAGGATGCTGAGGGCCAAGTCTGAATCCTCACTGAGGAAATGTATAATTTACTTCTTCCTGGATTCCAGGGCAGATGCTGATGATGTAACATCACGACATTTCTACTATAAAGTATTGACTCAAATATGGTAAACAAAAACTCAAGTTGATATCTACAAGAGAATGTGTGCAACAAGTTCACTAATTTAAAACTCCTGCTCTCTGAATCTTGCATATAGTGTGTTCATTCCCTCAGTACTTAACCGCAGGTTTCAGAAAGTCTTCAGGTTATTATTCCCTGTCCTCTCAACCCCAAGTTAGTTTCCTACCCCTTCAGGGTTTCTGACATACCTCAGATGTGTCCTGTGACACTGTTCTTTGAACAGTAATAGACAGCAGGGTCCTCCGATTTCAACCTGCTGAGCTCCATGTAGCCTGTGTTGGATATTGGGTCTGCAGTCAGTGTGACTCTGCCCTGAATGTTCTGTAAATAATTTGTTTGGCCAATTCTTGGGAGTATCAATCCTACCATTGCTATCTCATGTATAGGTTTTGCTGCAGCCAATTCATATACATAATTGGGAAGCTATCTTTGTCAAAGTCCTTGCAGGAAAATTTTACTGAATCTACAGGACTCCCCAGTACAACTCCAAACATCTGCAACTGAACCTAACAAGGGACATTCCCTACAGAAAGAATGGCATGATCACTTCCATCTCTGCCCCCCCCATCAGCCCTGCTTCTGGTATTGGATTTACCTATAGTAGCTGCCACCAGGTAGAGGACAATCTCACTTCAGTCCACTGTGAGAACTTGTGTGCTCAGGAACTGTGGTCAAATGAGGACTAATGCAGTCCTGCTGGTTGTGTGGATATCCCTGTAAATTATCTAATCATGGGGAATGGTATTTAGTTCATCAAAACATGATCATTTTGGGACAGAACAGGTAGAGTTTTTCCATGTTAGTCAGGGACAGGGAGAATGAGGTTCAAGTCCTAAGCCTGTCTGGAGAAATAAATTCCTTGCTTAATCCCAGCCCCTGTGTGGACAGCGCTCTTCCATCCCAGTGAGAATCCAGTCACCACATCCGGGTACATTGGAGTGAACCACACTTCAAGGGTTCAAGGCTCATCTGAACCTCCTAATGGTCAACCATTTTTATGATGCTGAGAAGACACGTTGACCACCCTGGCCTCATCAGACACTGGCACAGAGCTGTGGAGGCTGCTGTCCATTCCACACCAGTGATCAGCAGGAATGTGCTCACCTCTGATGTGAGCTGGGAACTCCTGGGACACTTTTCCCAAAATGTTGCCCAGTGTTCTGGAGCTCAAATAACCTTAACCTTTACTGATATTTATTTCATAAACTATTATCCTATCCAGCAGCTGTATGAATCCATTCTGGATCTTGGTGAGGTCACTATGGATTTTATTTAACACACAGTCTCTGCAGTGTTGCAGCATGGAGATCTCACATGTCAGCTACAGCACGGTCTCTGAATGTAATGGCAATGAAATCCAGAGTTTGTTGAAATCTACTCAATGTACAACATCATTTACTGCTTTTGCTGCCCTTTACTTCCCAGAGATTGATGGAACCACAGTGCCCCCTGCTGCTTCTCAGGACTGTATGAGTTCTAATATACAGACACCTCACTATGACTCTTCTTTATTTATCTTCTTGGTAATGTGCCTGATGATGCTGAGTAGAGATTTCATGCATGGATGATGAGCTGTGCCTTAAAATCTGTCTCCATGAACCACAGTCCTTTCTCTAGGGTTGTTATATGAAGCTTTATCAGTGACCACTGGTGATGAAGGGAGTGAACAGAGACAGCACACTTGATGGATGGGATCCAGAACTGCTTTATAGTGCAATTTCCCAGATCCTTCTGCTGCACTTGGGACAGTAAACTCACAACTCCTTGAATATGAACAAATGTGGTATGTGTAGATCTGTTCCCAACTACAGGATGTATTTCACCTTTGAGAAGTGAAGAGAATTTATGGAAATTTAGACTTGGTGCAATCTGTTTGCTAATTCATCATTTGTATTATGGGTAGTGTGTACACCTCTATGTAAAGATTTAAAAGGGATTCTTCATTCCTTTTTCATCAACCTTTTTGGCTTTAAATGGTGGCTGTGTTCTCTCTGAATCTAGCTTTTCCAAAATCAGCGTCCTCTTATTCATGTAAAGTCATGGCTATTGATTTTCAGAGACTTGGATGGACTTGCTATAAGGTTAGTGAATGACAGCTGTGGAGCTGAATAATCCACTACCTGCTCCAAGGAGTGAGAGGAATCAGTATATAGACATAGATTAGATATAAGATATAGATATAGATATAGATCATATGTTTGTCCACATGCATATACCTGTGTGACTTGTAGGCACACATAATCTCCCCTAAAATATGCTGCATCTTCAGTTGTAGATGGGTTTGTCTGGATGGAAGTACTGTGACTATGAGACAAATGCATTTCAGTCCCATACAAGTATCTCCTGCATTGAAAACTTTCAAGTGTCTCATGGTACTCGATATTCCATTTCTGTATGTAAGTGCTTTGACTGCCTCGTGTACTCAAAGAAGAGTTGTTGAAGTCAAGCTCACATGTACAATATCTGTAGTACATCGTAGATGCTTTTGTGTGCAGGATGTTTCTTCCCTGCATTGCTGAAATGGGTGACTGCTGTTGATTCTAACTAAAGAGGCCTAAGCATTCACAATACAACATGGGCAGGAAAAAAGAACACAACAATTTCACAGAAGAGTGAGAACATTAATAAAATAATTAAATATTGATGCATATTTAACCTGGGTGACTCTTAGTAGTTGAAACAATTTTGAATTTAGAATTGAAGTAGGTCTGTGTTTCCAAGAATTGATAATGAGAGACAGCTCTACTTAGAGAAAGTGAAAATGGACAACTGTGAGAAGAGTCCAAATCTAAGAGATCCGCCTGGAAAAGACACCAGATTACCAGAAGAGACATGGGCCATGAAGACTCTCTTGTTGATGTCATGTGGGGTAACTGGAAATGACACAAGGATTGCAGCAGAGACATGGGCCATGAAGACAGAAGATGACTATGTTGATAATGTCATATAGGATAACAACCAATATGCTAATGGCAACTGAAATATGATCTTTCCTGTAAGTAACAGAGACCTGTCTGACTGTGTCTATGCTTGACTAATTCTGGAAGGGATCACTTATCTCTGAAGACTCTGAACAGGTTCTGAGAAAACATCTGAGCAGTGAAACATGTAGAAATATCCATAGATTCCTACATGGGTATTGTCAGAGAAGGAAGACAGAAATGATCAATAGTATAGTAGGCAACTGACAGAAATTGTTGGTAACACACCAAACAGGTTGTTCATTCACACGCCAATAACATAAATAACTATGTTCTGCCTATCCACACTCTCCTAATTTATCAAATTACAATTGATACATGATTTGGTAGGTGGTTATATTTTAATGAAATATTAGTGTTTAAACAATAATTTCTGATCATAATTTATCAGTTTCCCAAGTAATCCTAGATCACATTCATTTCCTTACTAACCAAATACCAAAAGAAAAGTTCTCTCTTTCTTTCTCTCTATCACTCACTCTCTCAGACACACACACACACACACACACACACATGCACAACACACACACACAAGCACATAAAATACCATATCAGAAATGACTATATACAAACAAAAGAATAACAAGAAAAAATGCCTGAATGAAATTATGTATGACAAAATGTATAAAATATACAATGTGCTTATTTTGTATTGGTCTTAGGTATAAAACCTACTGTGAAGAAGGCTTAATACAGCCAGTAACATTTCACTGAAGTACATTATTTTTCCTTTGCATGTAAGTATCAATTGCAGATAGCTTCTTGTTTAGGATTGAGTGTCCATGCCCAATCCCCCTCTCAGTATTAGAATCCCCTGTGGCTTGAACCTGTGCAAGCCCCACATTTACTTACACAGTCTAGTGGGTTCATGTGTGCACCAGTCCTATTGTGTCTGAAAAAGACTTTATCCTTTTAGTCACTCAACACTTGTGTGTCTTAAAATCTTTCTGTCTCTTCTCCTGCATTTGTCCCCGAGTATAGAGGAAATGTTTTCCTGAGACAACACATTTATGACTGAATGTGCAAACATCTTTCATGCTACATAGACTTGAGAGTCTCCATATCACCTCCCATATTTTGCAAGAAGCTTCACTCATGATAGTTGTGTGAGGTACAGATTAATGTTCATATATGGGCATGCCATTCAGAATTATTGTGTTGTGATATTTATTTACACAGTTGTCCGAAAATTTCCAATCGCTGCAATCTGTCAATACTGTTCCTCATCTTGTGCTGACAGATGAGCATAAAATTATTTTTCTTCTATGAATCATAATGTAGATATCTGACATCCAGGAAATCTTATTTGTGACCCCTGTAAAAGAGTCCTAGGACATTTGCTTTTCCCATCATCCCAAGGCCTATCTTGTCTCAGATTCTAGTAGTTTCAGGCTTGGGCTACATTCATAGAGTGCGCTTTAAATCCAATCTCACCATCAGGTCACCAATGTAGGTCACAGTGTCCTGTTAGGTTGATTCTCCTATAGAGCAGGCCAAGTACCTTCTACTGCTACGAACAGTAGTCAGAAGTAGTCAGTAGGGGTGAAGTCTGAGTTTAGGCACCAATTCAAATTCTCTATGTTCTGTGAGATATGTAAATGTTGACTTCAGAAATAAGATGTTACAATTGACTTGGACATGGCCTAAGATCTCTTGTGGTTTCCATGGAGTCACTTTGGTCAATGACTCAATTTATAAAAGCTTATCCAGAAATGTCAATCTTCCCCATATTCAGGAGTTTCTTGAAGGTGAATGTTATAATAATTTTGAATCTGCTGTTCTGGGGATTTGAAGCCAAAGACTGAGTGGAACCTCAGCCCTGATCCACCTAGATTAGGGACCACACACATACGGTTAGGATGGGATATAGGTAGGTTAACATATTTCTTGTGAACTATTTTTAGCAACTATGAGCTATATCAATTGTACTTGCTAAATTATTTTGGGAAGCTTCAGCCATTGTACAACTATGTTTCTGCGAATGACAGATCATAGTTATCCATATTTCTTATACCTATGTGATTAGTCAGACAGATATATAATCTTCAAACACTTCATAGACCATAATTGTTTAAATACTAGTACTCCGTTGACATGAGACACAATTGTTCCTGACAGCACCAAGCTATTCCAGTGAGCATGGTGGGCACCATTGACAAATCCTTCTGGAGTTCATTCTCTCCTTGGCTACTGGCCTCTTGTGCAAAGACCTGACCCCATGTCAACAGCTGACTTTGGACATGATGTCCTACTGAACTTTCAAGAGATAAACTTAAAGAAGGTTGCTGAACACTGCCAATCAGGTCTTTTAACCTCCCTGCTTCTGTGTTGGTCGCTCAGTTACTCTAGGTCTTAGCCAAAGCTGGTTGCCCCTACGCTGCTATGAGACTCTGGGTGACTCTCCAGGTAGCCTGTTGATTCTGTCTTCTCTGCACCTTTGGAAGTTGCTCACCTGCATTTCCTGCCTACCCTAGTGTTGTTATCTTCCTTCTCAGGTCTCTGATGAGTTTGATGATTAGACTGTCACAAGTATTGTTCTGTCTTCCTATATAGAAATATTGGGTACAGGATTAAAATTTTCCAGTTTAGGACAACTTCATAGTAATTTCTGTTATGCCTTTGCCCTAGGACTGGATGTAGTATGTAGTTCATGACAATTGCTCTATGTTGCTTCACTGGTCATAGGTCATAAATTGTGTATGATTTTACCATGCCTTCTCAAAGAGCATACTTGATATTTGCTATCATTGTGTATAGTTTTGTA
This sequence comes from Cricetulus griseus, assembly GCF_003668045.3. Classification (NCBI taxonomy): domain Eukaryota; kingdom Metazoa; phylum Chordata; class Mammalia; order Rodentia; family Cricetidae; genus Cricetulus; species Cricetulus griseus. Next base: position 176,378,613 of record NC_048598.1, on the reverse strand, counting down.
TCAAGTCTAAATCTTATTTAGATTAAAAGGGGACTTGTAGTGACATATTCATCCACTGTACCTGTAGGATTGACCATCCCCCTTTTGGGCGTGGTCAGAGGTGTGGATGTGATTGGTTAAAAGGAATAGGATTGGGGCTCCAGAAGCCCCTTCTTCAGTTCTCAGAGAGCATCCAGATGTCAGGGTTTGCATCCTTGGAGTGGGAGTCCATGACAGTCACTTGTTTTCTGTGTAAGATTCTTTTCCCAAATGAACTCCACTGCATCTTATTGGTCAAGCATCCTGATTTTCCACGTCCAATGTGAAGACTTGATGCTGGAAGAGAAAACAGAAAGTAGGGAGTTCACAGGAAATCCTCACAGGATTCTGAGAAAACCATCTCAGTGCTCACTTTCCAGGGTGATTCTCAGAGAACCACCCTATCAATGCACAGGGGAAGAGGGACAGGCGGCTCCTTCCATAGTCTTTCCCTCCAACTTTCCTCATGACAGACCTGAGATCTGAGCTCTGAGCTCCACTGGAATTCATCTCCTTCATGAAACTGAGGGAAAGCAATGAAAGAGGAACTTTTTCCATTAAGTGAGCCACTGTGATGGGGAGCAAGAGGTTCAAAGCATTAAGAACCACAAGAATCATGAGGAGCAGAGGCAACGACCATGTGCTCTAGGAGAGGTACTCACCTGTCTGAGAGAAGAGGCCCAGATGAGGGCAATGTGTTCTTGGACTTACCTGGTTTTTGGAAAATTCTACCTCTTGTATTAATTCACTCAGATTTCTAAATGAATCTTACAGCCTGGGTTGTACAAAGAGCAGAATCATTTCCATTTCATATATGAAAGCTTCAAATCCCACACTAAAGGCTGCAAGGTTTCTAATGACGCCTCTTCCCACAACTAGTCAATGGTCATGTGAGAACGTTGGGGCTCTGCTTCAGATGAAATTTGAATGTTAGAAAGCAGAGGTGGAGATGGGAAGAGGGACATGGGAGAAAGACAGAAAGAGAAAAAGACAGAGACGGGGACAGAGACGGGGACAGGGACAGAGAGACTCCAGTATCTGCATATTTTCCTTCTCACACAATGACAGCGGTGTAGTTTGATGATTCAAAGTTGCCCTGGATGACTTTTAACTTTAATAGCATCCTAACAAGCCACAATCCAAAGGAGCCTACGTTGTCACTTAATGTTTCCCATGTTTGTTTTGTAGAGACGAAGTTCAGCTTTTCTTCAATCGAGAGGCAATGAGAATCATGGCATATACTGATGCTCAAGACGGAAAAGGAGGCCAAATGATGATTGGTGAGGACAAATATTCTACTCATTATCCCCATCGCATCTATGAAAATAATGACACTGTTTTCTTATGGCCTTTACTGCCACCCGAGGATCTGTGAAAGCAGAAACACAATGGCAAGGGATAATGTCCCTTTGGGACAGCGTGTGGTTGGTGAACATAACACTCCCCATCCCACAGGAAGGGGGTGGTCCTTCCTCACTCTGCTGCTTCCTGGCAGAGACCAGACTGCATGAGTACTCAGTGCGGGCTGTCACAGAGGCACTCCTGTCCCCTGCAGGAAGGCTTGTTTTTGTGCAGACTAACACTGAAGTTCCATCACTGTGCCCCTTGCACAGTAATACACAGTTGTGTCTTCAGTGGTCACAGAGCTCAGCCTCAGAAAAAACTGATTCTTCGATGTGTCTACTGTCATGGTTATTCGGCTCTTGAGAGATGGGTTGTAGTAGGTGTCTCCATTGTTATAAATCCGACCCATCCACTCCAGCCCTTTCCCTGGATGCTGACGAATCCAATGCCACAAGTAACCACTGCTAATGGAGTAACCAGTCACAGTACAGGTGAGGGACAGTGACTGCGAGGGCTTCAGCAGACCAGGCCCTGACTCCTGCAGCTGCACCTGGGACAGGACACCTGTGAACAAAGAACAACAGTGAGTCAGGAGCTCAGAACCAGCAGAACAAGATTCTCCACTGCTTCCCCGTGGAACTCACAGCTGGGAGCCATCAGCAGGAAAATGAAGACCCACAAGGATTTCATGTCCATTGTGGTGAATTCACTGCCTCCCAGAAAATATTCTCCAGGGTGTAGGAGGCTCTGAATTTAAGCAGGTGCTTGACTTCTGGTGGCATTGCTACAAATTTGCATGTGGGATGTTCCTCTAAGTAAATGTAAGAGAGCATGCTGCATGATCACTTTCACCACATGTGTGAGAAGGCTGCAAGCTTGTCTGTCTGAGAGCCCAGCTCTCTCTCACTCAGCAACTCTGACAAGCTACTGACATGAAAGGGGGGAATGTGCACAGTGAGCTTATCTAAGGCCAGAGTTGTTATTGACACACAATATTTACATAGATAGATAGATAGATAGATAGATAGATAGATAGATAGATAGGTGAATGAATGAATGAATAAAGTATCAAATTTCACCATACAAATGAGGTTCCCCAGACTGGCCACTGAGTGACCAAATTTGAATCACCAGTTGAACTATCAATATTATTGTCCCTTTTGGGAAATAGCAGTGACTTTAGCTCTCAGCTCTGAGTGGACAGCACAAGGATACATGTTCTCCTTCTTCTCATGCCATAACCCACATAAGGCAAGTGACATCGCATACCATCATCCCAGAGTCATCCCTAAAACACTCCCTGATCTGTACACAGTCCTCTCAAGTTTCATGTTCATATAAGTTCATACACTTTACAGTGCAGCCTGGCTGTAAATAGTTTGCAATGAGTGTACTGAGGGAGAGAGAGAGAGAGAGAGAGAGAGAGAGAGAGAGAGAGAGAGAGAGAACCTGAGAGTGGAGTCCTAATCAGATCAGCAGTCGTGCAGTGACGTTGATCAGGAGTGTAATTCAGGTAATAAAGTGCTCACATATGAAATCCACACAAAGTTAAATAAAACAAAAAGTTATGCTGTTTAAATCAGAATAAAAGGAGGAGAGAGAGTGGGGAGAGAGGGGAGGAGGGATGGGAGGAGGGAGATGGGGAGGAGAGGGATTGTTGTGATGAAGCAGGAGGAGGAGGAGGGGGATCAGAAGATGAAGGAAGGAGGAGGAAGAGCAGAAGAGAGAGAGGAGGAGGGGGTGGAGTCATCTTCACACAACTCACTGAAGTCTTGGGGATCAATGTGAAGGAGTGTGGGAAGAGTGTAAGAGTCAGAGAAACAGGGGGATTGCTGTGAGAGGATTTTTCCTAGAGATGTCAAAAGCTACACACAGGAGGTCTCTCCAGCATGAACAGCAGCTTCCTTTAAGGCTTCATAGCCACTTCCCTGTATCTCAGGAATGATGAAGTTTGGGCCCAGGAAATTGTTTGTCCTGGGCATTGTAGAGACAATCAGGAGCCACTATCCAGTAGAGGCCAACAGAACCCCACCACGATGGCAGACATTCTAAACTATTTTCATACAATGATGAATGCCCTTGGGTGAAAGTGTGTAGCCCAGCTGCAGTAAAGTGTGGCCCCCTTCTCACAATATACTACTTACCATATACATCTTTCAAAACACACTGCCTACTGCATCACCGTTATTACCCACAGGATAGGACATTCTCAGCAAGATGCAAGCATAGTGAGACACATGTCACGGTGCAGGGTGTGAGCAATTAATGTTGAATCATTTAATATCATTTGCTCACAGGTTTTAACAACCTAAATTTTACCATCCTACCTAGATTTTGTTTCTTACATTATTAAATTGACCTTTATGTCAAGTCCAGGTAAATAAGGACTTTTTAAAATGATTTTCTTTATCCCAGACATAATGTTCCTCAAATCAATATGATGTTATAACCTGAGCAAATAATTCCATCATAGTTCTGTACATTCTTATTAATAAACCTGTAAATCTGTAAATCCTGCCCTGGTCTCTGTCTCTTTGAACATGTATCTATCTATCTATCTATCTATCTATCTATCTATCTATCTATTTATCTATCTATCTATCTATCTATCTATTTTTATGTCACTATCTTTGTCTCTCTTCCTCTCTCTCTTGTTCTCTGTCTGTCTGTGTGTCTGTCTGTCTGTCTGTCTGTCTCTCATATGTATCCATGTGGACACAATTGTTTCAAGACCCTACAGTGGCCAAGAGAAAAATCTTATCCCCAGTTCAGTGGAATTGTCATCATGCTCCCTGTGAGACAGCTTCTTTCCATTTAAATCAAAGCTGTTGGCCTGCAGAGAGCAGACAGAGGAGAAATATCTGAGACCTATCCAGGTGTCTAAATTACAGAGTGTGTCTGTGCTGATCTCCCATAATCCAAAACACTGTCCTAATCAGAATAACTTCAGTTTTGTCCTGAAACTCATTGAGAGTGCAGCCTCACAAATACCTTTGACCTTCCTGAGCATTTGACTCTGGTGACCTCTGCAGAGTCATTTCTGATATCAGGGGTGGTTTTTAGCATTTACCTGCTTTAGACTGTGTGGTATATGTAGTTTTTTAAGTTAATAAAAACAGAAATCTGTTTCCACAGATATTACAGACATCTGTAAAACACAAGTGCAGAAAACATTGGGACATCATCAGATGGAGCTGAGACCCCAGAACCCGAACTCAACTTTGTCTGCACCTGTTGCTGCACTGTCCCTGTTCACCATGTGCTGTCGTCGCCCCCTGCTGGTCCTGAGCGCTCCTGCAGGGAGGTTTTTGTCAGGGTTCACACTGAAGTCTTCTCACTGTGCCAGCAGCACAGAAATAAATGGCGGTGTCTTCTGCTCTTAAGTTGTTCATTTGCAGATAGACGCTGCTTTTGGAGTTGTCTCCTGAGATGGTGAATCTGCCACTCACAGAATTCCCATAGTGGGTTGCATAATTGTAACCTTTGTTTTTAATTTGTGCAACCCACTCCAGCCCCTTCCCTGGAGCCTGGCGAACCCAGCTCATCCAGGCATTAGTGAAAGTGAATCCAGAGGCTGCACAGGAGAGTTTCAGGGAACTTCCAGGCTGTGCCAAGCCTCCCCCCGACTCCACCAGCTGCACCTCACACTGGACACCTGCAATCACAGAGACTCCAGTCAGTAAACTGACACAATGTCCACTGTCCTCCCAGTCATGTCCACTCACACACCCAGTATCTCCCATTATGTATAAGTTACCTTTTAAAAGAGCAACAAGGAAAACCCAGCACAATTTCATCTCCATGCTCAGTGTTGAGTGTTTAGTGATGAACACAGAATGGGAGGACCTATGAGTCCAGAGCTGGGTGTCTCTGTCAGAGCTGTAGGGTCAGGGCTGGTTTTTATGGCCAGAGGGGGACATATTTGCATGTCTTCCTGCTATGTCATGAGCTAAGGGATGTGAGTGCTGGGAGACAGAATTAATGCTGCAGACAACTGAGATAAAATGAGGTGGCTTTTACAGCATCAAATATGATTTATTGTCTGGGGACCTTAGCTCACATTGTAGAAAACATTTTTCAAGGCAGAATCCCTGTGTTAACCTCTAGTCCTGCATGGATAAAGAATATTTGCTTAGTAGGAGAATCATATTCTGAGTTATGCTTGGGACACATGAAAATATTCTTCAAAAAACGAAAGAAAATTTTGAAGAAAGAAAGAAAAGGAAAATGTTTTTAATATGAAACTTACTCCTTAATAGTAATATAGTATTGCAACCTTACTTTACTGTGGTTTTTCCATGTAAACTCCTCTGTTGCCTTGTCAGAAATTATCAATGCATTCATAGGAAATAAAGACTTGAAATACCTAAAATTTGGTAATTTCAGCAAACATTGCATATGGTTCACCAATGTATATGTTAAAATAAAGTAGCTGAGGACACAGCTCATTGGTATAGTACAACATGCACAAGCTTAATGTTTAATTTTTAAAAGAATACAGAATGTCATTGCATAGATATAAATACTCCTGAGATTATTCTTTGATCAATTATAAAAACAGATCAAGGACGTGTGCAACCACTTAACTCCACTGGGGTTGACCTCTTCTCCATGTGAAAAGACTGTCAAGTCCTAGGTTTCAATTGATTAATTCATTCTACTTTGAGCTATACTGTCTTCATGGTGACTGACATTGCCTTGGAATTGTGTCATCTCTGCTTTTGTAGCTTCCCAGGAGAGTGATACGTATTGTAGGGACTAACTGTATTTTTCTGTGTCAAATCTTATATCCTTCAAGGCAAGTTTTCTAACTGACACAGGAGACGGACTCCTGGGACTTGTATGAGGTCACCTGAGAGGAATAGACCCTGGGTCAAGTCAAGAAACAGACTTCCTGTTCCCGTCTCTGCAACTGCTCTCCAAATTCTGCACAATTCATTTATTTTGGCTTTTGCTTTTGCTGTCGCATGGCAACGAATATTTAGCAATGCTATTGTTCATAAGGAATTGATGTAATTTGACAATCACAATAAAAGTAATAGACTGTCTTCCTGTGTTTACTGTGATGCATCATGGACTACATTTGATGGTTCTCACTCCGTATCGGGGTTCTATGAAATGTTTATAGACAGCTGTTAAGTCTCTCAACAGTTCCATATAGGGCAGGAAGATTGTCCTAACAAACTTGTCTTATTGTGATACACTAGACCAGAAATATGATGGAGTTTTGTGCAGGTCAGAAGCTTTGGTTCTCCTTGAGAAAAACATACCTCTCCCATTGAAATGGGCCCTGTGAACTGTCATGTGCCCTACTAGTTCAAAACCAATAACAACCAATCATACATACCTGTCTTAAGTTTCAGTTGATGGTTTTCCCAAGTTTAGAGCTAAGGGAAACCCTCTTCCCTTTCTGTCCTGACTCTGTGGCTTCTTGAGAATGTAAGTTGTGAAAATACCTGTTATCAAAATAAACAGGAGCCTGGAATTCTCCCAAAAGTTCCTCCCTCATTTGTCTGGGTGGTTGAGAGGTCCTGAAGAAAAGGCAAATTTACACTCATTAAGTCAATGGAACCAGTAGGTGGCTCTAGGCCCTGAGAGCACCCCTTCTTATCTATTTTTCTCTTGCTGTATCTAATCAAGTTTGATTTCACCTCAACTCACATCACAAGGAAAGAACAGTGCTTTCTTGAATTACATCACAACTCCACCTTTTTGCTTTGATCACAAAACGTTCTCACTGTAGGGAATCCTCTGACTGCAGTTTATCATTTGCAGAGCAGAAAAAAATCATAGATTAGAGAGATACTCATTCATAATGCATTGCCACAGTTTTCCCTTTGTATTTTATAAAGAAAAAGCATGTCAGTGGTAGTGGTCCCTTGTAAAGTGCTGGTCAATGTATGGTCTACTCTCGGAGCATCCGTAATCAGCAATGCATCATCCCCAGCAGTCCTTCTGCAAAGCTGACCAAGGCACTGTAGGACTGTGAGGAGGAAACAGAGTAACAGACACTCGGGATGATTATTTCTGTGTAAGTCTCCAGACTGATCTCTGTCATCTCAGCTTCCTGCTCCTCCCTGGTTTCTGACACACTCAGGATGTAGTTGCAACACTGTGTGTTGCTGTGTGTTGCACAGTAATAGGCAGCAGAGTCCTACGATGTCAGGCTTCTGAGCTCCATGAATGCTGTGCTGGAGGATTTGTCTGCAGTCAGTTTGGCCTTGCCCTTGAACTTCTGATTGAGGTCAGTATAACCAGTATTAGGAAAAAAATTTCCAATCCACTCCAAGCCCTGTCCAGGCTTCTGCTTCACCCAGTGTATATACTGATAAATGAAGGTGTAGCCTGAAGTCTTGCAGGACAGCTTCACTGAGGCACCAGGCTTCACCATCTCAGCCTCAGACTGCTGCAGCTAGACCTGGGAGTGGACACCTGTGAAGAGAAAGGCAGAGTGGATGTCACTGCCCCCTGAGTGCATGGTCCCTCCCCAAGTCTGGAACTTGGAGCCCTTACCTGTAGCTGCTGTCACCAGGAAGAGGATGATCCAGCTCCAGCCCATGGTGAGGACCTGTGTGCTCAGTGACTCTTGAGAGGACACTGATCATATGTTGTTGGTGGTGTGGACATCACTGTATTTACCACCAAAGACTCACATGATTTGCATATTCATGAGCAAGATTCTTCATAGATAAGGACTTATTTCAGCTGGAGCAGGAGGAGGTAGAGGTAACCTAGAGCAGCCAGCAGGATGTTGAGGTCCAAATCCTAATCCTGTGTGAGTAAGTAGACATTCCTGAGTCCTGTGCAGACCCTGTGAACATAATAACAGTCACTATTCTCTCAATTTAAAGATAGAATGGCACCCTGAGATACTTGGTCCTATTGGTGACCAAACTGGTTTCAGGTGGGGCGTAATGAATGTGATTGGAATTTTCCAATGCTCCTAAATTGGGAGAATTTGAATTCTTTCATTTTCTTCTTTTCTTAAATAACAACAACAGTGAGTTCACATCTGCACCAATCCTGTTGTGTCTGGAAAGCTTTGTCTCCTTGGTGTCCTCCATTCCCTCTGGAATTTATTATCTATGAGCATCCTCTTTTGCAGGGTTCCATAAGCTCTGTGGAGACAGAATTGAAGTAGACATCACATTAAATGTTCCAAGGTCTCTCACTTTTCACAATTCTCTGGTTAGTCTTTGTATTCTTGAATATTGCAGGAGGCTCTATGATAATGAATGAGCAAGACACTGATCTATGTATATAGGGGAATTCACTGGAGTTATTTTATTGCTAGTTACTTTAGGATAACATGAATATTTGTATTCTCCAGGTCTCACTTGTCTAATCTTAGGTTCTTGGCCACAATAGTGTCAGGATTGGTTCCATTGCATGGAGTGAGCCTTAAGTGTAATCTATATATTGGTTGATTCATTCCACAAGTTTTTGCACACTCTGTATCAACGTGTCCTGTAGGCCTGCCATGACTGTAGATCTAAGGCTGTAGATCTAACTCTGCAGGATGAGGTGTTTGGGATTCACAGCAGATAAGGCCTAAAGTCTAGTTTTCACAGCCACTAAGAGATGCCTTCCTGAGTGCAGGTTGTCATTATGAAAGTATGTATTAGTTGATAAATAAAACACTGTTTGCCCATTATTCAAGCAGGAATAATAGGTTGGGTTGCTTGGTCAGTAGAATTCTGGGGAGAGGAAAGCAGAGAGGCCTGAGAGGAGACACCATGCAAACAAGGGAGGAGTAATAGAATTGGAACCTTCTCTGGTAAGAAAAGACCACATTTAAATATTTACCTTAATAGAGATAGGGTAATAATTAGCAGGGCATTGGTGGCACACGCCTTTAATCCCAACACTCAGGAGTCAGAGGCAGGCAGATTTCTTGGACAGCCTGGTCTCCAGAGCGAGTGCCAGAGTAGTCGCCAAGGCTACACAGAGAAACCCTTTCTCTAAAACCAAAAAAAGTGAAAGAAATGGGGCAATAATTAAGAGAGAGCTAGCCAGTAAGTAGCCCTAACCATCACCCATCAGATTTATAATTAATGTCTCTGTGTGCTCATTGGGGGCAGAATTGGTGGTGGGGTCTGGTGGGACAGCAACCTCGGAATTCACTTCCCTGTTCATCAGAGAATCATTCTGTCACCAACTTTGTGAGTTTACATGTGTTTCTGCCTTGATGTATCTGGAAAACAGCCATCATCCACTGTAAAGCTCTGAAGCTGTAAGCCCAATGAATTGCTTCTTTTTTTTTACAATGCCTTGGTCAGGGTATTTTATCACAACACTAGAAAAGTAACTAAGATAGGTGTCCTTAGCAGTTTGCACAGTGAGGTGAATTTTGCAGAGACTGAAGTTAGAATTTCTGTGGCTCTCAGCCAAATGATCTGGCTCTGCAACTGATGTAACAGATAGATACAATGTGATCTATGATGGCAAATTGTGTGTTTGTGTCTCTCTGTGTGCTTGATCGTGTGTGTGTGTGCGTGTGTGTGTGTGTGTGTGTGTGTGTGTTTGTCTCTCTGTATTTGTCAGTGTGCATGTTTGTGTGTGTGTGTGTCTGTGTGTCTGTGTGTGCGTACACGTGCATGTGTGCAAGTGACTTTCTAGGTAAATAGATTCTTGCTTAATCTCATTTCTCATGAACATTTCCTGATGGGCTCATTTTATACAATTTTCCATGTGAACAGAGATGACAGTCATGGAGTAATGAACATAGTTAGCTAAAAGCACAGCTAGGTCACATCTGAACTGAATTGCACAGTCCTCAGGGAGAGTAGAGACGGGAGGTTCCAGACCTGCCAGGGTGGATGGTCTAATGATCTTTGCACAACCTTCCTCCTGGTTTTCCCTTAAACACACATTCATGAGCATTAAAATCAAGAAATCTGACCAAGGCTCTGCATAGAGTAAGAAGAGACCCAAGAATGTCCATGGAATTCCTTATCATGTGATTTCCATGCGTATGTCAGGGTCCTTTGTGTCATCAGAGCTGTCCGTTTTTATCTTGTGCATGGGGGACTGTGCCTCGTTTATAAATAGTACAAGGAGAAGACGTGATGTATTGAGGACACTGCATCCTTTCAGAGCACACGTGTAGAGAGAATTTCCCTGAAACACCAAGGAAAAGTGGAGTCCAGACACCTGAGAGGATCACCTCTGTATCATCTCCTGGACTGAATCTGTGTTCTGTGTGTGCACTTCGCCCCCTGGTGGTCGTGAGCGGCCTCACGGTGAGGTTTATGTCTGGGTTCACACTTAAGTCTCATCATTGTTTAACTAGCACAGTAATAAGTGGCTGTGTCTTCAGTCTTTAGATTGTTCATTTGCAGGTACAGAGCGCTCTTGCCATTGTCTCTGGAGATGGCGAATCGTCCCTTCACTGATGGCACATACCTTTTGTCACTGCTATCTCTATTAATGTCTGTAACCCACTCCAGTCCCTTCCCTGGAGCTTGGCGAACCCATTTCATCAAGTCGCTAGTAAAGGTGAATCCAGAGGCTACACAGGAGAGTGTCAGGGACCCCCAGGCTGTACCAGGTCACCCCCAGAATACACCAGGTGCTCCTCGCACTGGACACCTGCAAACCCAGAGAATACTGTCAGTAAAATGTCACACAAGCTCCATCAAGCTCATATCCACTAACACACTCCGTATCTCATCTCCATTAATCACCTTTTAAAAGAGCAACAAGGAAAACCCAAATCAGCCCCAAATCCATGGTGTGAACTGTGCTCAGTGCTGATCCCTGAGTGTGAAGACCTGAGATTCCAAGGTTGGGCTCCTTTGTCTGAGCTTCAGGGTCAGCGCTGGGCTGGTTATCATGGGAGGGGAGATGCCTTATTTGCATGTCTTCCTGCTCTATAACAAGTTCTGTAGTTGGCACAGAAAAATAGCATGTCACAGTATATCTGTAAATGTGCCAGGGAAGTCTTCCAGTAAAGACAATGGAAGGAGACTTTTGTATCATCCTAAGTTTTTTTGGTAAACACTAATTATCATCTATTTCATTTAATACTCACAAACCAAAGATCCATTTTAGTGTTAATTTCAGCCCCGTTCTTCATGTCCTGAGTTATATAGGGCAGTGGGCATTGCTCTGTTCCATGCTCTGGAGGTATTTTCTTTCACTCTTTTTACTTCAGCCCTAGTGCACTTAGCACTGCCTGAGTCAGCTCCAGCCCTAAGTGTAGTTGCCTCCTGAGTCTGAAAACTCCATTCTTCCTTTTAGTATTGTTTTTCAATTAAATTCATTTAATTTTATGTACCAACCACAGTTATTCCAACCTCCTCTCTTGAGATACTCAGGATCACGGTAGAAAATGTGCCTGATGGAGTGACTCACCCTTGTGGAAGAAAGCCTGCTGGAAGAAACAGTCAAAGAGAATAGAAGAGCCAGGAAGTTTTAATCCACAGAGGAAACCATTGATCACCATTGGCCCAAGGTCACCTGTGAGGCAAATTCCAGATGGTTCTATATGTAATTCCATAACAAAAGGAGTGAGGAAGGAGAGGAAGAAAGAAAGCAGAGAGGGAACACAGGTTGTCAAAGTTGATTCATTTGAAACCCAATATGTAACTGAACAAACAGGTGTATATGAAAATCTCAGGCATAAATATCTGAAAAGGAATCCACTTGATATCAATCACCTATCTTCAAACACAGTGATCTAAGATGGACTCCAGCAGGTCACAAGTACCGACACATAAAAACACACTCTCAGAGGAGTACACGCACACACACACACACACACACACACACACACACACACACACACACACACTATTCAAACACTGACTCAGGAAAGACAAAGCCTGAATGATAACCACTTTTTATATTTTATGCCAAGAAAAGTAAATAGGTGAAATTACAGGGAAATATTGTTACTTCTGTAATGTAAACAGTATCTTTGGAGGTGTGGATAGAAATAAGGTAGAATTAGATAACTTAATATCACTCTTTAATCCTCAAGACAGACAGTGAAATTGATATCTAAGGCATCATTAAATATTTCTTCAAAGGACATGCAATGCAGCAATCTAAACTAAAACAAGTGTTGGTAGAAAAAGATGAAAAAGAAGAAAGTAACTGAAGTAAGCAGTTGGATGCTTTATGTTAAAGCAAGTCCACCACAGTTATCGTTTCTGGGCATGCCATTAAACAACAGGTAGAAAGAATTTGTCATCTTAATTGGATGAAAATTATAAAAGGTCTAGTATATATTTTCCAAAGCAAATTTCATTTAAGCATAAACATATTAGAAAGATAAATTATACAGTGACAATAAAAATCAAAACAGAATTTTTAGTTGCTAATACTGATTTCAGTTAAAGATGACATCACCAGGAAGAAACCATTGTCACCTATGTGGAATACTACAGGATACACAGAAATCTCACATGCCAATGTATAAAGCTTCTCACAGCAGCTCTCACATAGGAAATGATCCAACCACCCTAAGATCTAGAGGCATATGCAGTGTTCACAGGTAACAGTCAGGCAGGCAGAGTTCATTCAGGAGACCACCAATTAGAACATGACCATGAAACTGGATGACTTCCTATGTGTGGGACTCTCATCTATTGCAAAAGAACATTGGGCACTAAGCCCACTGTCGATACAGAGAGATGTGCTGGGTCTGGCTTGGAGACAGAATGTGGAAGGACCTGGTTACTTAAATAAAGGCTTTTCTCTATTAAAGATAGAAATAGTGAACAAAATATGATAGTGTAATGTTCCATGTATATTTACTAAGATGGGAGCACAAATATAAACTTGGGGATTTGTTGGAAAGATGTTTCTCTTACACTACTTCAAGAACAAATTGATTAAAATAAATATTTTGTAGAAAGCTAAAACAATAAAACCAGAAGATAACATGAAACTGATTTCTTAAAAAGATATTGAAAATAGCCGGGCGTTGGTGGCACACGCCTTTAATCCCAGCACTCGGGAGGCAGAGGCAGTTGGATCTTTGTGAGTTTGAGGCCAGCCTGGTCTACAGCGCAAGTGCCAGGATAGGCTCCAAAGCTACACAGAGAAACCCTGTCTCAAAAAACCAAAAAAAAAAAGATATTGAAAACAAAGTTAGGAATCCTGATAATAGGAGACCTTAAAGCTCTGACTTATCGCTCTCAGTAAGTAGAATTCCATGCCTCGTTCTGGAAACCTAGACAAAATCAGTGTGTATCAAGTCATATGTGTTGGAGGAGAGCGATAACTTCCACTTTATTAAATAACATAGCCTCTAATTACATTCTCAATATTCATCCTCTTCCTACAGATAAGTTATCTCCATCATCAAGCAAAGTTCTCTTTGCAACACCTGGTGACCATTACAGAGAACCTTAACATAGAAAGATGTGGACTTGTGCAGGCAAGCCCCAACTGAAGATCTACAGCATAACTCCTGGACCTAAGGCTCAGAGATCACCTCAACAGTGTGAGGAAAAAAATCATGATGAAGAAGAACAGTTTATTTAATGCAGGATTCTCTCTCCTAGACAGGTTAAAGAAGAAATAACCATTAAATCTAACCAACATGTCTGCTGAAGTGTGACCCAAACAATGAAGGCATCAGTAGGTATGCTAACACAAAAGGAGGGCAGCTCCCCTGTCCTCAAGCCTAGTCACAGGGACACAGACAGCTAAGGAACTGTGTGTCTGAGAAACACTCGTCAGAGAGAAGAGCACACCATTAGAAGAATCCAATAAATCATATTTGCAAGGAACATTATATGAACTGAGAAGCCTGTATTTATATATTTAGGAATGTATATATATAGGTATGTAAATATAGATACATATGTCTATATATACATAAGAAAAAGGAGGATTAAATATGAAAGAGAGAAGAAGCAAAATAGAATATAAAGTTTACTCATGCATGGAGAAATTTGTCATTGAAAAATATCTTAATATTACAAATTGAAGAAGTCTAAATTCCTATATCTCATTAAACAAGGCTCCTGGGTGTATGGATGAGTGGGTATCAGATTTTTTTATCTTCATCAAATATTTCCCAGCTGTGTACCTTCCTACTACAATTCTTCCCTGTCAAGACAGAGACATTTATTGGCAAAGTAGTGGCAAGAGTATTTTGAAAGCAAACTAGCATTTGTTTATTTCAATTAAACCATAAGATACAAGAGGGATACAAGCTTGGTAACATTCTTTTCATTGAAAATAATATTTACATACAACACATTGTGATCACAATTCTTCTCTCATCTCCCCCAAAGTGCTCACATCTCTCCACCATTCCAAGGTCAATCATTCTTCCCTGGCCCCTCTCTCTTTAGAAATTAAACAGGTAAATAAAATGGAATGTAAACAATCTTAAATAGAATAAAAAGAAAAATCAAGAAGCACACACAGGTACACAACACAAACACACACACACTACCACAAATGCCCTCTCCAAGAACTTGGTCTTGGGAAGTTTCAGTACCTCTATCCATACTTTGGTGTTCAATGTTCCTAGCCTCATCTTCCCACCAGGTTCTCCACTGCAATTGATGACCAGGTTCCAATACTGCTGTAGCCAAGTCTTTCCAGTCACTGTGGGATAATTCTGTCACTAGTTAACTATGAATTTAACATTTGCCTCACAAAAGGTAAATGCATACCATATGAGACTACCACTTCCTTAAATCTCCTCAAATGTATCATTCCTGCATTGTCGAGGGCCACAAGGGGCCTCATACTGAGTCAAGAGTTAATCATTGTTAGATGTCCTGACCAGAACCGCTGCGACTACAAGATGTTTTTCTGGATAAGCTGCACAATACATGTTGCAAAATGTTCTCCCTTTTCTCAGAAATAGCTGCAGTTCGCTAACCATGGGACCATGGGCTAAGATTTACCTTGCCTCTATTTCCTCTTGAAAATTTTCCATTCCTCCTGCTCCCTTACCCCGCCCTGAGTAAAAATCCCCTGCATATAAGCAAGCTTTACCTTTCAATAAACGAGACCTTGACATTGCACAGACGGACTCTTGTCCTTTCTTGCGCCGCATGGTCCCCATTTCTCTCTCGCCCCCATCGACCCCTTTAGGTGACAACCCCCTCGAGACCCTCAAATAACCTGGCCTGCTGGACGGGTCATTGCATTAATCCAGTTAGCTCTTGCACAGCCTGGGAGATATCTGCCATTTGGCAGCTGTTCCTGTAAGGTGACTGGATAAATTAAGGTTGGTTGTTTGAAAACCTTGATCTGTTCTTCTCCAATCTTATAATGTAATACTGAGTGTGTATCTCTCAATTCCTCTGTCTTTGTCTGAATATCTCTTAAACCTTGTAACTTAGTCAAAATGAAATTACTTTCTTTATTAACTCTCTAAGACCTGTATCTTGGCACTCATTTTGAACAAGTTGGCACTCACAACAGCCAACATTTTAAGGGAAAAGAATGATCAATTCAGTAATGTTAATAACTGGCATTACATGGACTCTATCTAAGTTAATTATCCCCTCATTTAATTGTTCCATTTCAAAACCACACATACAGTGACATAACTCCTTCCATCATAATGGTATTTCTAATTTTTTTTGCAGTGGAAAAATCTTTTAAACTAATTCCCTCTGTAACAATAAATCTTTACTCAAAGTCGCCCAATCCCTGCTGCCACAATGAACCCAAAGTAACACACAGAAATTATTAGGTACAATGCTGCTGGCCAATGACTAAGATTTATTACTTGCTAGCTCAGGCTTAATTATCAACCATACTACTATTCTATACATGTATAAGGACTTATCTAGGATGGTGGCAGAATTCTGTGGTTAAGTAGTGAAGGAAACAGCTTCCCTTTCGGCAGCCATAACAGCCGAACATGTGCTTCTATGACCTTGACCTAGTCACTAGAAAGTCAGATGCCTGCCTTGTGACAAGGAACCAAACAGAAGTTAGCTGGTGGCGCTATGCTTTATGACCCTGGGTGTGCTTTACGGACTAACCCACAGCAATGACGTAGAGAACATAGCAACCACCCTGGGAGGGCCTATGAGCCATAACAACCAGTTGACCAATCAACACAGGGCAAGCCCTCCAAGCCTGGAGGCACACCAATCGTGAGCCTGTGCATACCCCTAGACACTCCCCTTACGCTGCCCTATAAAGATCTGTACGCAGTGGCTTCAAACCGTCTTTGCTAGCCATCTGCTATGGCGGGTGGGTGAAAGACACGAGCTAACATGGGGTTAGCTCGTTAAATTACAATAAAGCCTCGTGCGGTTTGCAGCAAGCTCTTGAATCTGCCTGGTGATTGGGGTGACCGCAAACGTGGCCTGGGACCCCGAATACTTGAGTTTTTGGGGGTCTAACAGTAGTAGCTAGTTCCACCCTCAGATCTCAAGGCAACTAGAGACCACAAGTGCAGGAAATATTCAAGGAAATCCTTATGAAGTGACAGCTGAGACCTCAGCACCAGCCTCCAAATTTATCTGCACCTGTCATTGCACTGTCCATCCCCTCCATGTGTGATCTGCGCCCCCTGCTGGTTCTGAGCGCTCCTGCAGGGAGGTTTGTGTCTATGTTTGGAATGCCAAAGATGACCACTCACTGTGTTTCACACACAGTAGTAAATAACACATTTACTAAGCACACACTGCCTACATGGATATCCAGTGTGTTCTTAGAATTGTTTCTGGATATGGAAAATCTACCTTTATTAAAATCCATTAGCTTTTGCTTTTCCATCAGGTTGCAGTAAATGGAAAAGGTATGTCAGTTGAAATCCTTTCTATCCTCTAGGTATGGTATCTCCTCACACAAACTTTGAAGAGCAAATATCTGTTGCCTGCTTCAGAGGGTTCTCTTAAAAGTTACACAATTAGCTGTGAACTATGGAGTGAATCTCTCTCTCATACACACACACACACAGAGAGAGAGAGAGAGAGAGAGAGAGAGAGAGAGAGGGAGAGGGAGAGAGAGAGAGAGAACACAAAATTGGAAAGAAAATACACAATAAACAGTATAACAAGACAAAAAATCCTAAACAAAGGAAACAAAGGTATTTAAGAATAAGACAATCATTGAACAAATATGCCATTGTGTTAGTTTTGTTTATCTAACTCCTGGAAATAGGGCCTACCTTCAAGAGTCCTCATATAGACCAGGGAGATCAACTGAAAAAACTAATTATGCCATTGGGTACCAACTTCAGGTAGCTTCTGGGTTAGATGTGGTAGCCCATGTCCAGTTCTCCTCTCAGCACTGGGACCCAATCAGTTTGCACATAGGCACACTGTGTGCTTGCCTCTACAGTCTCTCTGAGTTGATATATCCATCAGTCCTTTGTGTCCAGAGGAGACTGTTTCTTTGGAGTCCTCCATCACCTCTGGCACCTACAATCTTTCCACCGCTGCCCCTACATTGTTTCCTTGGTCCTGAGGTGAAGGTTATTGAAGATCACCCTTTTAGGACTCGGGGCTCCCAAGTCTCTCATCTGCACACAGTGTTCGTTTGTTGTTCTCTGCCAACTCCCCATCAACAGTAAAGATAAACATATTTGTTGGCTGATAGCATACTAAATGCATCCAACACTGTGAATGCTCCTCAGGAGAGGTGAAGTTTTTACTTGGGCTCAAGCTCAACTTCTTTTTGTTCACTGAAATATAAAGTAGTGTCTTCAATGATAGGGTCTTATCATCAGTTTTTTTTTTGGGAGCAACTAGCAGTACCTTTTTGTGGGATTTCATGAGGGCTCTTTAGCCAATGACTCAACTTGAGAATGAGTATCCACTAATACTCATCTTCTACATATCCAGTTGTTTACTGAAGGTAAACATTACGATAAATTGAAATCTGCTTGAAGTTTGAGGTTTAAGACTCATTGGACCTAAGCTCTGAACCTCCTTGTTAGAGACCAGGCACCTTTCATCCTAATGAACCCAACGGGTTATTAGGAGTCTTGTCACAGTAGCTACGTCATGAGAATTACATGGTCTCTGCAGTCACTTGAGGTCAGGACAGGAAACCTTAGGGTCTCAGAGGACTCCTCCTCACTCTCCAGATGTTTCTCTCACCTACTATAGTTTCATTCGTGGAGAAAGTTGGGTCTACAGCGCCCCCTACTGGTCATGAGCATCCTCACATTGAGGTTGTGTCTGGGCACAGAAGACATATCATGCAAACAAACGCTGTATGTTAACTTTGCTTTAACATCCCCACTTTTAGGAAGCCTTGAATAGGTAGTCAAATAAATTTACACACAGAGATATAAAATCAAGATTACAAGACACTAGAAAATTTTAAATCTGGAAACCTTTTATGGGAGTGAAATTCATTTGAGCGATGATCCTGTTTACATCAAATGAAGAGCATCTGAACCCTGATAGCAGCATATTTTTACAGATTAATGTTTGCCTAATGTTTGCCTGTTTACACGTGTGTACACACAGTGATCCAATCATGCTCTTATCCCTGAGGGTCTGCTCTGCTATTCCACAGCTGCTTTCCACTTGGCTCTACATAGCAAACACATCACAGCCTCTGGCAGTCTTTAGCACCCATGACCTGCCTTGAAATAAAAGGATGCTGAGCTCTGGAAGTGAGATCCAGAAAAAGAGAGAAGTACCTGAGGACACAGCCAGCACCTTCCATGCAAAGTGATATTGTTTAGAGGGAACAACCCATGTTTGGAAAACAGATGTCATCACTGTCAGCACAGATGTTCCCTTTAGACAAACGAGTTTCCTCAGGTAATTCACCTGATGTCTCACATAGTAAGGAAAAGACATCTGTCACAAGGTTTCTACAAATTACAATGTAGGAACTTGGGGAGTTTGAATATTGACTGGATCTTTCTGTTTAAAAATTTCTATAGGAAAATTAAACACTACATAGGAGATTGAAATAACAAAGAATTTACAAGTCTTGGTTTTATAATTGATGACAGTATGAGCAGGCTTCTCTGGAGACAATTACTGTATTTATAACATGCACATTATGAACTATAAGATAAACACAATTTACAAAAATGCAGATAAGTCTATGTAGTATAATAAAGTCACATGAACCTGAAAGCTAGAAAGAAAGGAATACTAATTTAGGATTGTGACTGGAAATGTTCAGTGAAGATGAAAGAAGCCCTTGGCCGGGAACTGACAACTGGGATCATAACACCCATATCTAATCTACCAGAGCTGAAATCCAGATTCAAGACTCAAATTTAGTTATTTCTCCCTAAAGATATTCTTTTTATATTTTAATCATGTACTGGAAATTTCCTTTTTATTATTTTTTCAGTGATGATTTTTGAAAATATCATACTTTTGTGTTTGTGTGTTTTAACATTGTACCATACATTTGAGCAGGTATAAATATTCAGTTCTTGAGATAAGTGTGTGTTTTATCTTGGAATACACTCATTCTTTGAGAGGCTCCTAAGCAGACCTAATACAAGCACAGGGGTCTGTGGATGTTTGTCATCAACAGTGGCTGCTCTGAAGGCCAGCACTTCCCAGCAGAGCTGTCTTCTCCTTCTTTGCACTCTCATTTGTAAGCATGTAGCTCACCGGAGTGTTCTTATCTATGACAGCATGATAGAGGCTGAGGTTACTGTTTCAAAACATGGTTTCAGAAATGTTTGTTAAAAGTTTACTGCATTTATATAAGATATGTTATGACAACAGTAGTTTTTTGTTTTTGTTTTGTTTTGATTTTGGTTTTTCAAGATAGGATTTAACTGTGAGTTTTGGAACCTATCCTGGCACGCTCTGTAGATGAGGCTGGCTTCAACCTGACAGAGATCTGCCTGCCTCTGCCTAGGAGTGCTGGGATTAAAGGTGAGCACCACCAATGCCTGGGCTCTGATGTCTTACTTTGGGCAGCTGCCAGCAGAAAAAGGAGCCTCCACACCCACTCCATGCTGTAGGAGTTTGGGGATCTGTAGTTTTCTGAGACTAATCAGGCTCTCCCTTGCTGGGTGAGGGAGATGAGCCTCAGATTTCTACTCTAAATGTTTTTGCATAGAGCACATTTGAATATTACCAGGCCCTAAACAAAACTGAATGCAAATCTAATATACAAGGCTCCAAGACTCCAGGTGGCTAACCCATGTCTTCCAGCATCTGGTGTTTATGATTTCACACTGGCTCTGTTGACCCCCAAGGCTTCTGTTTATGCTGGGTCTGCACAGGGACATCTCCACCTGGGCATCTCACAGTCTCACTGCTTGATTCCATTCAACAGGGCAGCAGTGGCCTTTGTCTTCTATTCATCACGTCCCCGTCCTATTGAGATTCAGCAACCTTAACCTTTCCAATGGAGACGGTGTCTGCACACTGAGACCTCTGCATTTCCCCTTTCCTGACTCACATCACTTCTAAATGTGAGCTATTCTTGGACTCTGTGGTCCTCTGCACTCCAATGTCAGTGTCTGCCAGTATTGATGAAGAGATTGGAAATAAGGTTCATTTGTATTCAAAACTATGAATTCTGTGCTCTCACCATCAGTCACAGACACTATGAGAACAGTGAACGTCACCATCGGTCACAGACACTATGAGAACAGTGAACGTCACCATCGGTCACACACACTATGAGAACAGTGAACATCACCATCGGTCACACACACTATGAGAACAGTGAACGTCACCATCAGTCACACACACTATGAGAACAGTGAACGTCACCATCGGTCACACACACTATGAGAACAGTGAACATCACCATCGGTCACACACACTATGAGAACAGTGAACATCACCATCAGTCACACACACAATGAGCCACATGCCCAGTTGCCTTTCCTTAAACCCTGTGACTGTCACTTCTGAGAACAGCCTTGAGCAGAGAAGCAGTCCTGGACACACCTACTTTAATGGAGCTCCTGTGAGGAGATTGGGGCTCAAAGGTCCGAGATGGGCTATGAGCCTGAGGCTATGAGATGAGGCTGCTCTCAGTGGTTGAGTCTGCAGAGGAGACAAGAGGGGAGAACACTGCATGTCAACCTTGCCTCATGGACAGGATGATTCACCCTGAGTTTCCTAGAGGAAATAGAGGCACAGTCCTCAGGGGTATGTTCTTTTTATATACTTTATTTGTTCTTTTCAATTTCATTTAACATTCCAACCACATTTTTTCACTCCCACACCTCCTCCTACCCCATCCTCATCCCCCCAGATCATCCTCAGTCCACTCTCCTCACGGGTAAGGGCTCTCATGGGGATCAACAAATTCTGACACATTGGTTTGGGGCAGAGCCATGCCCTTCTACAATGCATTAAGGCTGAGCTTGGAATCCCACCATGGTGACTGGGCTCCAACAAGCCAGCTCATGTACCAGGATTCTATCATGATTCTAATGTGCTCCTGTTGCCACTGAGCATGGCACCCACCATAGGGAATGGCCTCTAAGGAGCTGGTTCATATACCAGGTTGGTATCATTGTCCTACTGCCAGGAGACCGTCTGATAGTTCAGGCTTCCCAACTGTCTCCCATTTACAGAGGGCCTAGCTTTGTCACCTGGCGTCTCTACAGTTGTAGGTTTAGAGTTCATTGGTTTTCACAAGCTTGGCTCAGCTGTCTCTGTGGATATCTCCATCATGATCTTGACCTCTTTGCTCATATTTTCCCTCCTACCTCTCTTCAGCTGGATTCCCAGAGCTTGGCCTGGTTCTTGGTTATGGATCTCTGTGCCTGGTTCCATCAATTACTGGATGAAGGCTCTATGGTGACAGTTGGGTTATTCAGCAATCTGGTTACAGGGGTAGGCAATTTCTGGCATCCTCTCCACTATTGCTAGGAGTCTTAGCTGAGGAAACCCTGGTGAAATCTTGGGAAGAACTCTGGCACCAGTTTCTCCCTAACCCCATAGTGGCTCTCTCTACTAAGATATCTCTTCCCTTGCTCTTTACTGCATACCTTCCCGCTTCCTTGTCCACGCTGCTCCCTCATGTCCTCATCCTCCCTCCCTTCTCCCTAACCACCCTCCCCCATCCCCAGTTCACCCATAGATCTCACCTAATTTCCCTTCTGGGATACTTTCTTGATCCCAACCTATTTGCCTGCTCCCACACAAATGGGACACGAGGAGGATCATACTGTCCTGACCCTGCTCTGTGAAAATGAAGATGACCAACTCTCCTCTGTACATAGTCAAAGCTGCACCGTCCTTCCATGCCCACTCTGCACTATCGACCCCCTTATCACACTGTGTCTCATTCCCTAGGCATCCCTTCAACTGATTTGTGTGAGGAGGATGGGATGAGCTGTAACACAGAGATGTTACTGAGAGCAGAGTGTGCGAGCAATCAAAGTGGAATCAGATTTTTATGTGAAAACTAATGCCATGTGAGATCAGCAGAGTTCCAATAAGTTGTTTTCATCAAAACATATTCCTAAACACAAAGAGATGGTTCAGCTGGTAAAGACTTTGTCCACATTCAAAATGATAAGAAATATTACTGTACAACCTGTCCTGAGAATCACAGTGAGACACAAACAAATGTTACTTTACATAAACATGGCATTTCAACATCAGAGAGAGAAAAGACCCCTGTCCTTCTCTCTGCATGGAGGAAAAGTGGAAAGCAAAGGCAGAGGAAACCAGGTGTTTTTCTTTCCCTGCTCTAAAGACTTCCAGTACCTGTGCTTCCTTAGGCCTGAGCGCCCCCTGCTGGCCAAGAGGTCCAATGCAGGGAGGTTTTTGTGTGGGCTCATGCTGAAGTCCCCTCACTGTGTCTCTTGCACAGTAATATGTGGCTGTGTCCTCAGTGGTCACAGAGTTCAGCTGCAGGAAGAACTGGTTCTTGGCTGTGTCTCTGGTGATGGAGATGCGGCTCTTGAGGGATGGGTTGTAACCAGTGCCACCATCATAATTTATGTACCCCATCCACTCCAGCTTGTTCCCTGGGAACTGCCTGATCCAGGTTCACAAGTAATCACTGGTGATGGAGTAACCAGTGACAGAGCAAGTGAGGGACAGCGACTGTGAGGGCTTCACCAGGCCAGGTCCTGACTCCTGAAGCTGGATCTGGGACAGGACACCTGCAGACAGGAAGAGTCAATTCTGTCAATCACATGTTGTCACATCCCCTCGTGGACACATGTATGAAATGGTCACACTCACCAGGAAGGGCTGTCACCAGGTACAGAAGACCCAACAGTCTCATCTTCTAGGCTACACCCCCTTTTCTCAGAGGTCAGCCTCCTGTGAGAGAGCTGTGAGCTCCCACAGCTCAGGAGGGGATTTAACTTAGAGCTAGAAGATGAATTTGCATGTGGGGAGTCAGCCTTGTCTTTATATGAGGAAGGTGGATTCCACTCCATTCCCTTATTACAATATGGCCATCATTGCCTCTGACTTCCTACAGTGTGAGTCTGAAAGAGAGAGCATGGTGACTGCAGGGATCACAGGAAACACATCTTGGCAGGACGCCACCTCCACTCCCTAGGCCAACCTCTCACCAAATTCTTCTTCTCCTGATTTTTTGAGTTTCTTAATGCATTTATTTCTTAATATTTTATATATTTATTTTTAATTAATTAATTTATTTTTTACATTCCAACCCCAGGTCCCCCTCTCTCTTAACATCATGGTCCTCCACTGCCCCCCATCTCCCATCTTCCCCTAGAGCGGGTAAAGACTCCCATTGGAATTCTAATAATTTTGTCCCATCATCTTGTTGAGGCAGGACCTCAGCACCTCCCCACCACCCCATATGTCTGTGTCTAGACCACGCAAGGTATCTCTCCATATCTAATGGGTTCCATGACGTCATTGCATTAGAGTTAGATCTTGAACCCACGCCTGTGGCCTCATATATTGTCCCAGATGGACCATTATCACCTATATTAAGGGAGTCTAGATGGATCTCACACAGGTTTTCCATTTGTCAGACCAAAGTCAGTAATCTCTCACTAGCTTGGGTCTGTTGATTCTGTAGATTTCCCCACCATGGTCTTGACTCCTCTGTTTGTAATTTGGGTCCACCCTCACTTTGACTGTACTCCAGGAGCTCAGCCCAGTGTTTGGTGGGGGTTTCTGCATCTGCTTTCATCTGTTTCTGCAGACGGTTCTAACTTCTCTGGGGTTGTGGATTGTAGGCTGTGTATCTTTTGCTTTATGTCTGGTATCCACTTATGACTAAGTACATACAGCATTTTTCTAAGTACATACACACTCAGGATGTGTTTTTCTAGTTCTGTTCATTTGACTTCATTGTTTCTGACAGCTGAGTAGAATTCCATTATGTAAATTTACCACATTTAGTTTGTCCAGTTTTTGGTTGAGAGGCATCCAGTTTGTTTCCAAGTTCTGGATTTTATAAAAAATTCTGCTAGGAATGTAGTTAATGCTCCTGTATTTTTAAGGTGTCATGTCACTGCTAACCATTTTTTCACACTGAGGTTACTGAGTTTTTCATTTCTGATTAGGAAGTCCACACTGCTCATGTTTTTCTTCCCTTTTCCACCCATGTGATGTGATTCCGTATATCCCAGAAAGTCAGCTCACTGTCATCTTGTTGTAGCACAGGGTCCACACCCACTGTTTGCTCCATCAGGCTGTGGAATGTAGAGGAAACACCAGCTGATGGAAGCAGCTGCATCCCACACTCCCTCCTCCTGACTCAACTCACAAGGCTTCCCCATCCTTATACACAAACTTACTGTTTTCTTTTTTTTACTAACAAGCTTTTAGTGAATAAAATACAATAAAGTGCAATGAAGTCAAAGAAAAACTAACACGTTGGAACCAGAAAAAACAAACAAATATAATCTGAAGGAAAAGAGCCCAAGAAAAGTCACAAGAAACAGGTGTGGATGCAGAGACGACCTGAATCCCATAAAAACACAAAATTAGAAGCTGTAGTATATAGTCAAAGAAAATGCGGGATAAAATAATAAATAAATAAATAAATAAATGTCAGTAAAACTATGTGATATTATGAGACAGGGAAACCCCAAATGCATTTGAATGAGTTCCCGATGACATCAGGAGATGGACCCCAGCCTGTGCTGAGTGTGTTTCCTTTCCTCAGTTAGACTCCCTTAGAGGAATCTCATTTTTCATTTCAATATATTATAATTGGAGACAGGTTCTGGTTACATGTAAACTTCTCCTTCCTGCTCTAGAACCCTATATGCTGTTGACCATGCAGGTCCAGTTTTCCAGCAGAGAAATTTATTCCACTATGAGATACAATGTCTTCATGATGATGGTGAGAGTCTTTGAACTGGGTCATTTCTGTTATTGTAGCATTCCCAGCAGAGTGCCACAGATACTAGGAACTAACTGATCTTGTACCCTTCTAAGGAAGGGTTCTAACTGCCATAGGAGCTGGTCTCCTGGGCCTTTTATGTGGTTAACTGAGGAATAAACTCTGTGTAGAATCAGGAAACACCTTTGCTGGCCTCTCTGCACCAGTTCCTCAGGCTCTGCATGAATAATTTATTTAGGTTTTCCTTTTGGATGACTCATGCATGGATATCTAACAATGTTAGTGATCATACAAACGTGATGTCATTTGAAAATCATAACACTAAACATCACACTCTGTCTCGCTGTGTTCATTTGACAGAACATAGTCTCCAATAGGTTAAACTCATTCCCATGTTGGATTGCTCTGAAATGTTCATGGACAGATTTATAATGTCTCCACATGGCGCGAAGGTCAGGAAGGTTGTCCTAGGAATCTTCTGTGACTGTGAGGCATCAGGGAAGCCACCATGTGGAGTTCTGTAGAGGATGAAACCTGTGCAGCTCCTTGAGAAATCCATTCTGTCCCCATAGAAGTCAGCCCTAGGAACCTTGCATGAGTCCAGCTAGTTCACATCTAACAAAAACACAACATTCACGTTACTTTTAATATTTCTGTTGACTGTTCCCTAGAATTCACAGATAAAGGAATCCCTCTTTCCTTTCTGTCCTAACTCTGTGGTTTATATTAGAGCAATACTGTTAATGATGGTGTTGACATTTTACTTTGCAAAGACTGGAGACGGAGGGCACTATGCCTTGGAGGACAAGGAGATTCTGTCCACCTTTACCTGGTGCAGGAGACACCTCCTGAGTATCATGTGATCTGATGGAATAGGCCCAGAGGATAAAGACTAATAATGATGAACTTTAAGAAGAAATTCTAGGAGGAAAATAAATACACAGGCAGGAAAACAGACAACCAAATCAACTCTCAAACTGAGAGTGCTCATGTTTGTTCGAGGAGCCAGGCCACATGGAAAAAGAAAGTGAATTTGCTAGCAACAGGGTTTGGTTTGACAGCTTGTTGACTTTATAGGAGTTAAAAAATTTTTTTAAAAGCCAGAGAATCCCACTTTGAAGTTGTTTTTGTTATTGTTGTCTTAATATAGTCAGATTGTTGCCATGATATCAAGACAGAATTATTTGTGTTCCTTATATTCAGTGTTTGTAAAGTCAAGGTTTATGTGCATTCTCCTAGGTAAAAAACAAAACAAAAACAAAAAGCATTTGTAGAGAGAAATGATTGGATTCAGACATGTCAGAATTACAGTAAAGCAAAGATCAAGAGATGTCTTAAGTGGTCCTTGTTGCCTCTTAGAATAGAAATACTATGTGTGGGAGGGGTATTGTGGGCCATACAAGCATGTCCAATAGATGTCAATCAGTGTCAATCTATACCCTGTGTCAAAGACTATCCATTTTCATGAAACAGGGGAGAGAGTATGCTGGACTCCTGATGACATGAACTCATCTCTTACATTGTCAGCTTGGAATCCCACAAATCTGGTCCCAGTGTCATCTGAGCAGGAGCTCAAAGTAGCAAACGCCACACCCTGAGGACTCCACAGGGTGACAATCATCTCCTTCTGTAATATTAAAACAATAAGAAATTTGATTATTACTACCACAAACATTTCAATTAGACTTACTTATAAATAAATGTCTAAAATTAGATTCATGAGGAAAGGTAACATGACTCCCAAAAACCTATGGGAACAACTTCAAACAATGTACTTAGCGTGACAATAGGTACAGCAAACTGAGTTTTGAATAGGGGTTTTATTTGCCCAGATATTGTTGATCTGCATTTTACTGTACAAATTCACATAGTAGTTTATTCCCAGCTACAAAAACAAAAGTTCTATCATTACAAGGATGAAATTTCCAACATCCATTGTGTAAAAATGTGAATTATCTGCACCACATTAGAGCACTAACACATGGGGAGCTGGGAAAAAAAGTACAGGTCCTGTTTCTCATCTTTGTGGGGTAATAAAATTCATTCATTGAAGTACTCCATTCCACCCCTCATGATGGGAAACAAATACAAAATTGTTTAGATTATTTAAATTTCTCTGAGATTTCTGGAACCTATCATCACCAAGTCTGAAAATTAGAGACTTGAAAGAAAAACATTGAGAGTTTTATTTTATGTGTATTTTACATTACAGCAAGTGGCAGATGAGTATCTTAGTTGCTGCAAGTAGTCATAATTATATGCTTATTACAAAATAAGCAAATATTAATTGTCACAAATAAGATGTAGCAAATGGTCCATAGGATGTTAATTAAACAGCATGGGAAACCACGTATTCTAAAATGAAGTTGAAATAGGCTTGTTTGTCTGGAAACTCATGGACACACACATATGTAATGAGAACATCCAGGTTTTGTGAGTAGTAATAAGTGGCTGTGTTCTCGATTCTCAGGTTGTTCATTTGCAGGTAGACCATGCTTCGAGAATCATCTCTGGAGATGGTGAATCTGCCTTTCACCGAATCCACGTATAGGTTGCATAATTATTAGGTTTAGTGCCTATGCTAGCAACGCACTCCAGCCCCTTCCCTGGAGACTGGCGGATCCAGTTCAAGGCAGTATTACTGAAGGTGAATCCAGAGGCCGCACAGGAGAGTTTCAGTGACCCTGCAGGCTTCACCAATCCTCCACCAGACTCAACCAGCTGCACCTCACAGTGGACACCTGCAAACAGAGAGGAACCTGATGAAGAAACTGTCACAAAGTCTACTGTCTCTCTCACTCATGTCTCCTCACACACTCAGTATCCTGTGTTATCTACCTTTTAAAAGAGCAACAAAGAAAACCCAGTGCAGCCCCAACCCCATGTTGATTGTCGTGTTTTCAGTGCTGATCTCTGAATGGAAAGACAGGGCTAGAGTCCTTTGCCTGACCTGCGGGGTGAGGCCAGGGATGGTTTTTATGAGCAGAGGGGGCTGTATTTGCATATCTTCTTGCTATATCTTATTCATTGGTGTGTGTGAGCCTTACAGGCAGCAGGTAATGGTGCAAATTTCTGAAAGAAAATGAACCAATGAGGATGATGTTTTCAGTAAAATATTATTCATTATTTTTTTATAAAAGATTCAACATCCTTAACTTATTTTTTCTTTTTATACGAGAACTCTTCACTGCTTATCTTATCAGATATTATACATTAAGTTCATAGAAGTTTAAAAATTAAAACTTACAATTTGAAAATTCAAGGGTGTCCAATGTAAAATGAATCCATAGTGAAGTATACATTAAATTAATGTAATGACACTGGGCTTGGACAGCATGGTGAGAAAGTTTAGCCTGCACAAGACACAAGTTTTATCCTCATTATAGAATACATATACATATATAAGTACATACATATGAATAATATATATTAAATAAACATTATTAGTATAGAGGCTCATCCATGTAAAATACTAAGCATATCACAAACCACTTTTATATATATGCCACATATTTGTGTTTGTGGTTTGTTAGTTAACATCCTTGGCAATTGTGCCATTAATTTCCTTAAAACTAAATATAGGATCCCTGTCTCTGGTTACAACAGGACAGAGAGGAGTTTGTTATCTTGTCTGTAGTGCTATGGTTTATGTCTTCCTATCTCTCCAATCCCCTGAGGATGTAGGACTTTCTTGGTGGTTGTGGGTTCAGTCTCAAGTGGCCCCCTAAAATAGTTACCCTGTATTAGAAAGGAGAGTGGGAAGTAATTGTTTTTTGGATTATTTAATTCAACAAATATATAAACATCATTATGGCTAAGAAGAGTTCTTATGGACTATGACATGATTGTTTCTGGGGCACTTGCAGGAAAGTAACTTCATTTAAAGCAACCATATGCAGTGAGCTGTTGATCTGAAGTCACTTCTGCTTTGTCTCCTTTGGTGACCAAATCATTTCTCTTACAAGGTTTCATTCATTTAGCATGGTTTTATGTGGGTAAGCAAAGGAAGACACTCCAGACAGATGTGGTGTCTCTCTCCCTCCGCTGCTGCTTGCTGTTCTGACTTTGAACCTGTTCTGTGGTGCTCTGAATGGCTGAGGTGTGGTCACCCCCCACTACTCTGTGCTCCAAAATCATCTGGTTGATCTGTTATGGGAGTTGCTTCTTATCTGGAGTATGGCAGATCTATAGGATCCATCCAAGCCTGGAATGTTGACATTAGATTCTGCTGCATGGTCTTTGTTCATTTCTATGCCCTTTTCACAGTTAGATGGTGTCATCTCAGTGGGTTTCTTATCACAAGAACTGCTGGATGATATTCACACACAGTTTCTCATAGTCATGATCTAGTAATATTACTTGCAGCAGTCTAGAACAAACATAAATTCACATAAAACTAAGCATGGATGTTTGAATTGGCATCATCACAATTCTTAGAAATTGTAGGTGTGTAAAATATTATATTGGTTCCAAAACTACAGGTAGAAGTGTAAAATGAAATGATCACACTTTGATATCAGCTGTGATGAGGGCAAAGCATTAGGGGGAATTTCAGTTGATGTTTCCCCAGCATGATTTCAGGGTCCTAGTGCTCAGCTGTTCTATAGAAAGAACCTTGTTGGAACACAGACCCTTGATGATCCAGGACTGTGCATTGTATGAAGAGATGACAAAAACAAATTTTCTTTTCTGAACATTTATCTCTCACTCCAAAATAAAATAGAAATTTTCAGCTTCATAAACTTGCAGTTTTAAATCGCTTTTTTCCCTGTTTATTTGCTATGGGAATTGTGTCACAGGTTCCCTGGCAATCTTAGAGGAACATTTTAGTCTGAGAGATATGTTTTTCACTGGGGATGGACATAACTAAGAGAGAAAAGGCTGAGCAGAGGAGTGTGTGGTCCTTCTGAGTGAGGACAGGAGTGACAGAGTGTGTTAGTGGTGGCTGTTTTTTGACTCAGGTTCATTTTTGTTCCTTAATATTTCAGTATGGAATTTTTCATTTCTATAGAACAAAAAGAAATTTATAAGGTTTACTGTTTTTCAGACAATGTATTTTATCATATCCCCCATCAGACTCTTGTCAGATATTTGTCACCTTTACCCAATCATCTTTAATCTCTCTCTCTCTCTCTCTCTCTCTCTCTCTCTCTCTCTCTCTCTCTCTCTCTCTCTCTCTCTCTCTCTCTGTCTCCCTGATTTGTGTAAGCCTCCCTCAATTACCAGACCATGAGGCAAAAACTTTCAAATGCACAGACAGATACAAATCCCCTAAACGTCTTATTTTCCACTGTTTCCCTAGTCTATTTTTTGTGTTGGATTTAAAGTCAACTGCAGACTGCTCCAGGAACTAGCTGCAGGTTTTCTCTCAAAAATCTGTATTATGGGAGAAGTTTAAATTGGCTCATGCCAGGTGGTCCTCCCTTATAAATTGCTCCAACTAATATCCACATGTCTCTAGCCCTAGAAGTTTCCTCAGAGCCTGGTAAGCCTGGACAGGGCCAGCATTCAACTCCTTTTGTGCCACCCAGTGGTTGGAACTCATCCACCCAACAGTCTTTGAGGTTCCAGCCCCTTCCTGTTGGAGTCTCAGGTGCTGCATGCAGACAGGGAGGGGAGCTCTAGTCTTGGGTGGGGTTTGAAGATCACTTCTCAGCTTCCATGCCTCTGAGAAGAAGACCTCAATGGTTTTCAACCTTATTATTTTATTTTATTCATGAATGATTCCCAAATAAATACCCAATGACCTTTATCTGGGCTTTTGTGGATTCTATTACAACTGACCATTACAACACCCAACAAAGATACCTCAGTGTCAGCAGGAAGTAATCACAGAGAAGATTACACATTGCTCCTAATCATTTGTTTGTTGATATAAAATCTGGGACATTAGGTTTCAAACCTGGGGCAAATGGCTGAGGTTTCTATTTGAAATATTACTTCAGAAAAAGGCCACCAGATTCCCCTGATTCCCTCTGTCCCTACCTGTTACAGGATCCTCCTGACTGGCTTCCAGTGAACGGTCTTCCCTCCCCCAGATGCTGGTCTCTATAAAATCCAACTGTTTTAGTTACCTGGCCCTTGTCATGTATCATTTGCGCCTCTTTGTTGCTTCACCACGGTCTACTCGCTCCTCTCCCCTTCTCTTTACCCCCCTGCTCACAAGGGTCCATTCTGGTGTGGCCTCTCCTCCACTGTGACTTCCCTAATCCAGGCACTGTCCTAACCAGATACCACTGAGTCTTTGTCTGAATCTCATGAGGGAAAATCCTCACCAATACTGCAGATCTCACTCAGCATTTGATCTTGAGTCATCACCAGAGTCATTTCTGCTAAAGTTATGTGTGACTACACAAAAACACAATTGTGCTTGTTTTGTATTTTCTTTGGCATAAGACCTACTGGGAAATGTATTTAATACAGCCAGTGACAATCCACTGAAGTACATTATTTTTCCTTTGCATGTAAGTACCAATTGCAGATAGTTTCTTGTTTAGAATTGAGTGTCCATGTCAATTTCCCCCTATTAGCATTAGAATCCCATGTGGCTTGAACCTCTACACGACCTAAAATTACTTCTAGCCTAGTGAGTCCTGTTGTGTCTGAAACAGACTCTATCCTTGGACTCATTCATCACATGTGGGTCTTAAAATATATTTCTACTCCTGAATCACTCCCTGAGTCTCTAGTCAAAAGTTTGCTTAAAGTCACATATTTATGACTGAGTGCACACATATCCTCCATGCTCTATACATTGTCAATTTGAGAGTCTCTATGATACCTGCCATGTGTTGCAAGAAGAAACTTCACTAATGTTAGTTGTGTGAGGCACAGATTAATGTGCAGAAATGGTCATGCCATTCAGAATAACTTTATTGTTGTATTTCTTTAGCATGGTTGTCCTCAAACTTCCAATTGCTACAGCCCTTTAATACAGTGCTCATGTTGGTGATCACCCGGAAATCAAATTATTTTATTGCTATTTCATAATTATAATTTTCCACTATGAGCCATGATGTAAATATCTGACATCCAAGACATCTGATATGTGACTCCTGTAAAAGAGTCCTACAACCCTGTGAAGGAGTTGTTCAATCCCCAACTTGGTTGACACACAGGTTGAAAATCACTGCTTCAGCAGAACATGTGATTTTGTCATAATCCCATGGCCTACCTTGTCAAAGATTCTAGAATATTCTAGTATTTTCAGGCATGGGCTACATTCACAGACTGGGCGTTAGTTTCAATCTCAGAAGCAGGTCACCATTGTAGGTCACAGGTATCTGTTAGGCTGATTCTCCTCTACCGCATGCAAAGTACCTTCTACTGCTATGAACTGTAGTCAGTAGGGCTGCAGTTTGTGAAGAGCAACCAGTTACCTGAGGTCTTAGCTTGATATATTTTGTGGTTCATGGAGTCACTTTGGCCAATGACTCATTTTGTAAAAGTTTATCTAGAATTATCGGTCTTCCCCACATCCAGGAGTTTACTGAACATGAATGTTACAATAATTCAGCATCTGCTGCCCTGTGGATTTCAGGCCTAAGACTGAGTGGAACAACAACCCTGATCTGCTTGGATCAGGGACCAGAAAACCTTATTCTTTAAAAACACAACAGACAGATTCTCATTTCTGAATATTTTTTAAAGCTGGCCTCATTTGTATAACAGGAAGCCAGGGATCTGAAACTCAGAGTAAAGAGGAAACCCCAGAGGCTAGCAGGAAAGTCTGCCAACTCCCAACCCCATCAATTGCAGGAGGAAGACAAAGAGCTGAGAACCAGCCTGAAATATTGTACAGCTGTGAGCCAAGGCTGTGTCATTGTGTTCTCCGAGCACAGTAGTATGTGGCAGTATCTGCAGTGTCCACACTGGTGATCTTGAGGGTTACCCGGTTGTTGGAGGTGTCCTTGGAGATTGTGAGCCGGCTCTTCAGGGATGGGTTGTACCTCTTGTCATCATCCCACCAAATGTGAGCCAGCCACTCCAGACCCTTCCCTGAGGGCTGGCGGATCCAGCCCACACCCATACCATATGTGCTCAGTGAAAACCCAGAGAAAGAGCAGGTCAGACTGAGAATCTGGGAAGGCTGAAACAGCCCAGGGCCAGACTCCTTCAGGGTAACCTGGGATAGGACATCTGTGGAGGAAAAAGTAGAAGGTAAGGTTGGCACAGAGTGAATTATGGGAGTCCATGCAATAGGAATCCATGGCACTCACATGCAGGCACAATCAGCAGCAGGAATGAAGAGGCAAACAGGGCCATGGCTGCACACCAGTGAGTGCCCAGGCCCAGCTTTGCCTTTTCAACCTATGCTTGGGTGGAGCCAGGAGAGATTTGCATTCCCTCACCAGGAGCTGACTCTGATGGAGGACTTAAATTATGGGTCTCAGGAGGAGCCAGTCTGTGATGAGGTACACAGAATGTCTCAGGGAAGTTTGATTCTGCTCACCATAGACAGGAGCCAACATGAGAAGACCCAGGTCCTCAGTAGGCAACACATCTAATGAGAACTGTGTGAATTCAGCAATGAACAGTATGTGTCATTTACAGGCTGGCAGTTATGCAGTCTATAATTGCATGGAAGAGAGTTGTATTTCATTGACTTACTAATCTGTCAATCTCCTGCCTCACATATTTGATATTCTATTCATTCAACATTGGCAGCTTCATGTTTCTACTGCCATTTATTTCTGAAAACTTTAAAAACAGCATCAACAGAAAACATAACCTGTAGCAGAGACATGGTCAGTTATCTCAATTCTCTCAGATGCTGAGCATCCTGGAGAAAGGGAAGAAGGACAGAGAATGATGAAAGTCACAGCTCACAGGGCCCAGGGATTTCTTCACAGGTTCAGTGATGTTAAAGAGCAATGCAGTCTGCTTTTTTCTTGTGAATATTGATGTTTAAAGCCAATAACTGCTAGCTCCAAGTTCTTGCAGTTTCTTCTGCACACTGGGCCGTGAGAGGAAGCCAGGGCTCACAGGAAGTGCTCTCTGGCCTTCTGTGCACCTTTTCAAGAATACCATTGGTTTCATTCCCCCTGATGGAACACTGACTCCCTGCAGCATGCTGGCTCCAGGCTGATGGTCAGAGCATCATGATGGCTCCCTTTATCCAGAACAAAGTCCTGTCTCAGAGCCAATCCATGACGTGGAAACGGGGAAGAAAAGACTTCAGAACTACATAATTTTCTGATAATTTCAGACTATGCTTTAAATTATTGTTGTTTGCTTCTGCTATTAGCATGATAATTACATAAGCAATGGTGATTTCCTGTGCCATGTGAAACAGTTCCTCTACTGAGCATTTAGCTGTTGCATTTTCCAGATATTGATCTCTCCTGTGTTAGATGTTTCAATATTTCTCATAATGTTAATCATGATGCTAAATGATTTCTGGTCTGAGGGGGCACAGATCGGTCACAGTCAGTGACATAGCTTAGAGACTTGGAATTAGATGTTTCTCTCCACATCTCACACAGGACAAGAGAATGGACATTTTTGTCTCTTGTGTCCTCTGTGATTCTATCTCTCTCTGGCATGAACTCACAGCCTAATTCAGAATTCAAATGTGTGTTTTCTCTTTAGGAGTGTACAGATATATTCACTGTACCATTCATAGGTTTATTAATTTAAATTCAAAACTGTTTGTTATTTAATTCTCTATCT
Organism: Cricetulus griseus; assembly: GCF_003668045.3. Taxonomy (NCBI): domain Eukaryota; kingdom Metazoa; phylum Chordata; class Mammalia; order Rodentia; family Cricetidae; genus Cricetulus; species Cricetulus griseus. Next base: position 176,343,399 of record NC_048598.1, on the reverse strand, counting down.
TCATCAAGTTCTAGGTTTGTGTGAAATTCACTTCCGCAACAATTTCTGTGATCAGATACCTGACAATTACAGCATTCACAATGCTGGGGAGTCCCCGGCTCTCTACTTCCTAACGTAACTTCAGACACAAAGAAATCCATGCATCCCCTGTGCACACCCATGTTCCCCGGTCCCCGTCCTCATTCAACAGTGCTTCTCTAGGATTTATCTGTCCTTAACTCTCAGTGAGATGGAAATGTGATGTATGAGATAATTGTCTGTGTTTCTTTTCACTTTCAATCTCCTCCAGATGTATCCACACTGTGACATAGAAACTGCATGCTACATGTTGAGAGACAACATGGTATTTCATTGAAATGCCACACATGTACAGACATTCAACCATTGATGGTTTCTAGAGTAGAGTATCATAGACTATAGGGCAAGGACTACCTGTGCAAAAACTCTTGTAGAAATTCCAAAAATTTTTATTTTATGGAACACCAAAATGAGGCAAATTGATGAAACAAATACTGACTCTTTTCTTTTGGATCTTCAGACTGTTTCATCAAGTCCACTTACTATTTCCTTTCATTCTCTCTCTCTCTCTCTCTCTCTCTCTCTCTCTCTCTCTCTCTCTCTCTCTCCTCTACCTCCCTTTGTGTGCTATTTTAATGTCTTGTTGTTTTGTACAGTTGTGTACACATATTAGTGTGCTTGTGTGTATACACACATACAGAGGCAAGAGTTGTTATTGGCTGTCTTTCCCCTCTCACTTTATAACCCTTCTTTAATATAGTGTTTCTATCTGAACACGAAGTTCATCAATTCAGCACAAATGACCTGTCCCTAAGCTTTAATGACCAATCTCTTTGTCCCCCAGTGTTGAAACCATAGATACCATACTCATTCACATCTTTCAACAACTGAAGGGATCAGTTTAAACAAATTTCCACGATGTCAGAGATGAAAGTCATGCAGTAATAAACTGAGTTAGCTAAAAGCACAGCTGGGTCACATCTGGATTACAGCGCACAGTCCTCAGTTAGAGGAGAGGAGGGAAGGTTCAGGGAAGATTCCCGACCTGCTAGGGTTGATGGTAATGATCTCGGCCCCACCTTCCCCTTGGTTTTCACTTAAACACAAATTTATGAGTATTATAATCAAGAAATCCGAACAAGACTCTGCCTAGAGTAAGAAAGGACTCAGGAAAGTCCAGGAATTCCTCATCATGTGATTTCAGTGACTGTGTTAATGTCCTTTATGTCCTCATAGCTGTCGGTTTGCATCTTGTTATGGGGACTGTGCTTCATATTTTTAAAATAGTACAAAGAGAACATGTAATGTTTTGAGGACACTGTATCCCTTCACATCACACGTGGAGAGAGAATTTCCAGAAAACAGCAAGAAAAAGTGCAGCACAGACATCTGATGCAAGATTCATCTAACCCTGTCTGCATAATCTCCTGGGATGGATGTGTGTTCTGTGTGTGCTTTGCGCCCCCTGGTGGCGGTGAGCGGCCTCACAGTGAGGTTTATGTCTGGGTTCACACTGCGATCACTCACTGTGTGTCTCTAGCACAGTAATAAGTGGCAGTGTCCTCAGACTTCACACTGTTCATTTGCAGATACAGAGTGTTCTTGGCATTGTCTCTGGAGATGGTGAACCGGCCCTTCACGGAGGGTGCATACCTTGTGGTACTGCCACCTTCATTAATTTCTCCAACCCACGCCAGCCCCTTGCCGGGAGACTGGGGGAACCAGCTCATCCAGTAATCATTGAAGGTGAATCCAGAGGCTACACAGGAGAGTTTCAGGGACCCCCCTTGCTTCACAAGGCCACCCCCAGACTCCACCAGCTTCACTTCACAGTGGACACCTGCAAACACACAAAAAATCCTGGTCAAGAAATCATAACACATGTCCATTGTCCCTCAGATTAATGTCCACTCACACAGTCAGCATCTACTGCTCTCCATAAATTACCTTTTAAATGAGCAACAAGGAAAATGCAGCTCAGCCCCAACTCCATGCTGATCCCTGAGAGAAGTCTTGGGATCCACAGCTGAGCTCCTCTGTCTGAGCTGTGAGGTCAGGACTGGGCTGCTTTTCATGAGCACAGAGAGGGCCCATTTGCATGTCTTCCTGCTTTATAGCAAGCTCTGTCGTGGAGCCTGGAGATGGCAGGTCCTGTGTTATTTGTGAATGTGCTGGAGGAATCATATCACAATGTTAATCTTGGGGAAAACGTTATTAAATTAGATGAATTTCCAATAATCTCCTGATATCCCTTTGCATTGATGGATAAAGAGTATTAAGTTACATCATTTTCAATCATCTCCTATGATCCCTTTTACAAACAAAAGACTCATTTTAATATCAATTTCAACTCAATTCTGCGTTTCTGGGATTACAAACCTTAGTGACATTGCTTTCCCATGCTCATTTCTGTAGGAGTTGGCACTGCTGTGTGGACCTCATCCTTGATGAACATAAAATTCCCTGCAGAGCTATAGCTTTGTGTGCAGCTGCTTCCTGAGGTTGGAAACTCCCTTTCTGTATGGAGGTCATGTGACATGCCTGAATCCCAGCACTCAGCTAATCACATGCATGAACCTTTTCCAGGCAGTCTGCGTATTTCTTTTTTTATCATCTAATTTAGATTTCCTTTGCTGCACATTTGCCTATTTGTCCCCAGAAATGTGGAGTGACTGAGAAGCTGAAATTCAAGGCAGAGCCCAGCATTTTACTTCTCTGTGTCTGCAGGTGTCCCCATCAGAGCAGCAGCAGGGGGCAAGTGCCATTCAGGTGTCACCTCACCAGGAAGTAAATCCCTGATGGGTGAATCTCTGATTGGCAAAACTGGGACATCATACTCCAGAATGTCTTTTTCTTTTGCTGTTCTGTTTCATTTTTGCTGCTGCCATCTTTCTTTGATACTTGGCATAGTGTGAATGGGTCTGGGGAGATGCCCACTGCCTGAAATATATACAGTGTTCTCATGTGGAAACATCCCATTCTACTGGACAGTTTTACCTGTGCATTATTGTGAAGATGATTTCTTCTTAAGCAGCACTGTCTAACTGATAATAATAAAGTTAGTTTAAATAGACTAATGATGATTGAAATTAATACAAGGGAGCTTCGCACAGCGAGGGCCTGTGAGTTTCACCTCCACAGATGCATAGACTGTAGTTCAGGTTAATGATTAGGGAAAACACTTGAGTCCTTGGAAGCCAAGCTGTCTCAAATTTTTCCCATCTTAATGTTGAAAGATGCATTCACAGCTCTCTGTAAAAGATATTGGAATCCAAGATAGGAATATTTATGCTAGGAGATGGTATGAATTGACCATTTCCTTTAAAGCCTTCTCAATAGAAGGAAATCCTGCCTGGTGCAGGAAACCTAGTCAGATGCCCAGGGTTTCTCACATCATAGATGGTGGAGGAAAACATTCAACTGCCACTAACTAGCATGATTTCTAACTACACTCCAACTCCTTGTCTTCATACTTAAAAATATGTGTTGTTATCTCCATTCATCAAGAAAACTTGTCTTGGCAAAAGTTGGAGACAATTACAGAAAACCACAGCAGATCAAAATGCAGAGTTGTTAAGCCCAAGCCTCAACTGATACATCTACAACCCATCTTCTACATCATAGGCTTAGGGATTGTGGTAGAAGAGGACATAGAAAGAGTGTGTGCACCTTAGGAAGGGTAAGCCTGCTCTGAGATTGTGTCTCATAGACATATTAGAGAAGAAACATCTATCATGTCTACCTGACAAGGCTCTTGAAACATGAGCCAAACAAGAATGAAAACAGCAGACACACTAACATGGAAGGAGGAGTGTTTAACAGACCTCAGCTCTACTCAAAATTTTATAGACACTAAGCAGCCCAGAGCAGGAGAAACAGTCTTCAAGAGAATAGAGTATAACTCTAGGTTTGCCAATACCATAAAACCCTGAAAACATATTACAGAAACTGAAGTTGAATTTCATTATTTAGAAATACATAAATCACACACACAGAGAAATAAATATTAATAACTTAAAAAAGAATGAATTTGAAAGAAAACAGGAGTCTCCAAAGGAAGGTTGGTAGGGAGAAAAGGGAATAGGAAAATGAAGTATAGTATAATCTAAAAAGCTATTCATATTAATTGACAATGAAAACCCAACTCCTTGTTTCTTGAGTTTCCTTAATTGTCAGATAGACACAAAAATAGTACAAAATGCATGAATGATTGCCTAGGAAGAACAAAACCACACCCGGAAAATTCCCCTCAGGGCACATGCATTACACCCTAGAATTCTGGGGTGGTTCAGTAGGATCAAGAATTATAAATACTCCTTGTATTTGTAACATTAGTGAGGCAAGCCTGGGACTCATGATGCTGGTTTCCCACAAAATCTAAATCAAAAATTCCTCTAGAGACAATTCGACAAGACATATTACAGGAAGAGATAATTTTGGGCACTGAAAACAAATCTTCCACATCTTCTTTAAGGGTCCTCCTTGTTTACTAGCTTCTCTAGTGGTGTGGATTGTAGGCTGGTAATCCTCTACTCTATGTCTAAAATCCACATGAGTGAGGACATATCATGTTTGTCTTTTTGATTGGGTTACCTCGAACAGAATGGTTTCTTCTAGTTCCATACATTTTTCTGCAAATTTCAAGATTCCATTGTTTTTTCTGCTGAAAATGTACCACATTTTCTCTATCCATTCTTCGGTAGAGGGGCATCCAGGCTGTTTCCAGTTTCTGGCTATTACAAATAGTTGTGCTATGAACATTGTTGAACAGATGTCCTTGTTGAATGAATGTGCTTCTTTTGGGTATATGCCGAAGGGTGGAATTGCTGGATCTTTTGGCAGACTCATTCCCATTTTCCTGAGGAATCACCATACTGATTTCAAAGTGGCTGTACAAGTTGGCACTCCCACCAGCAGAGGAGAAGTGTCCCCCTTTCTCCACATCCTCTCCAGCACAGAGTGTCATTGTTGATTTCATTTAAGCCATTCTGGCTGGTGTAAGATGGTATCTCAGAGTTGTTTTGATTTGCATTTCCCTGATGGCTAAGGATGTTGAGCACTTTCTTATGTGTCTTTCGGGCATTTTTAGATTCCTTTATTGAGAATTGTCTATTTAGTTCTGTACCCCACTTTTTAATTGGATTGTTGGATGTTTTGGAGACTAGCTTCTTGAGTTCTTTGTAGATTTTGGAGATCATTCCTCTGTCAGATGTGGGATTGGTGAATATCATTTCCAGTCTGTGGGCTGCCATTTTTGTTTGCTGACTGTGTCCTTTGCCTTACAGAAGCTTCTCAGTTTCAGGAGATTCCATTTTTTCAATTGTTGATCTCAGTGTCTGTGCTACTGGTGTAATGTTCAGGAAGCGGTCTCCTGTACCAATTAATTCAAGGGTATTCACCACTTTGTCTTCTAATAGGGTTAGTGTGATTCCGTTTATGTTGAGGTCTTTGATCCATTTTGACTTAAGTTTTGTGCAGGCTTCTTCCCTGGGAACTGCCTGATCCAAGTCCATCTGTTACCACCGGTGATGAAGTTACTACTGGTAATGGAATCACCAGTGACAGATCAAGTGAGGGACAGCCACTGTGAGGGCTTCACCAGGCCAGGTCCTGACTCCTGAAGCTGGATCTGGGACAGGACACCTGCAGACAGGAAGAGTCAATTCTGTCAATCACATGTTGTCACATCCCCTCATGGACACATGTATGAAATGGTCACACTCACCAGGAAGGGCTGTCACCAGGTACAGAAGACCCAGCAGTCTCATCTTCTAGGCTACACCCCCTTTTCTCATAGGTCAGCCTCCTGTGAGAGAGATGTGAGCTCCCACAGCCCAGGAGGGGATTTAACTTAGAGCTAGAAGATGCATTTGCATGTGGGGAGTCAGCTTAGTCTTTATAAATGAGAAGGGTTCATACCACTCCATTTTCTTATTACAACATGGCCATTATTTTCTCTGACTTCCTACACTGTGAGTCTGGAAGAAGAGAGCTTTGGCACTCAAGGATCACAGGAAACACATCTTGACATGACATCCTCTTCCTATCGCAATATCCCCACCAAATTCTTCTCTCCTATATTTGAGTATTAGGTCAGTGCTAACTTTTTTTTAGCCTTTTGGTTTCCTGAGTTCCTTGTTTCTGATTAGGAAAACACACAGCTCAAGTTTTTCTTCCCTTCTCCACACATATGATGGGTTTCCATCTTTCTCATGAATTTTGCTCGCTGTCATCTTGTTGTAGCACAGGCTCCAACCTACTTCTCACTCCCTCCAGACAGTGGAATGTAGAGGAAACACCTGCTGATAGAGTCAGCTGCATCCCACACTCCCTCCTCCTCCTCAACTCCCAAGTCCTCCCCATCATTGCACACAACCTTGCTCTCTTTTGACAACAGACATCTATCTAGTGAATAATATTAAATCAACTAAAATGATATAAAACTTAATATGTTAGTACAAAACTAAACAAAACAAAAACTGAAGGGAAAGAGCCCAAGAAATGGCACAAGAAATAGGTATGGTTGTAGAGACCTCCGGATTTACATACTCAGCAATCCCATAAAAACACAAACTTACAAGCTGTACTATATAGTCAAAAGAACTGTAGGACAAAATAAGAGATAAATAAATAAATGTATAAAATGTCAATAAAGCCAGGTGGTCTCTTGAGACAGGGAACCTCCTGAATGCATTTGACTGGATTCCTGATGACATCAGCTAATGGACCTCAGCCTATGCTTAGGAGTGTTTGATTTCCTCGATTAGACTCCTTTAGAGAAATCTCATTTTTCATGTGAATAATGTTACAAATGGAAATAGCGTTTGGTTACATGTTGCACTTCTGTGCACTCTAGAACCCCAAGTGCTATCAAACCTTGCAGTTCCTACTTTTTCATTACAGAAATTGATTTTACTGTGAGATAAATTGTCTTCATGGTGGTTGAGAGAGCCTTTGAACTGGGTCATTTCTGTTATTGTAGCATTCCGAGGAGAGTGACATAGATGCCACGAACTAACTGACCTTGTATCCTTCTAGGGGAGGTTTCTAACTGTCATAGGAGATGGTTTCTTGGGGCTTGTCCTTGGTTAACTGAGAAAAATAAACTCTTGAGTAGAGTCAGGAAACGCCCTTGCTGGCCGCTATTCACCAGTTCCTCAGGCTCTGCATAACTCATTTATTTAGGTTTTCGTTTTGACTGTCTCAAGCAACAATATTTAACAAAGTTATTGATCACAAAAATTTAATGTCATTTGAAAATCATAATACTAAATATCAGATTTGTCACACTGTGTTGACTTTGACGGCACATGGTCTACAGTAGATTAAACTCATTCCCAGGGAGGGATTGCTCTGAAATGTTTGTAGACAAATTTGCAATGTCTCCACTCATGCACAGCTCAGGAAGGATGTCCTAGGAATCTTGTGTGACTAGGCATCAGGGCAGCTATAAGAAGGAGTTCTGTGCAGACTGGAAGCTTTACCTCCTCTTGAGAAATCCAGTGTGTCCCCACAAATGTCAGTCCTATTAAACTTGTATGAGTCCAGCAAGTTCATTTCTAACAACAACCCATTATTCATATCACTGGTAAAATTTCTGTTGAAGTATCCCTGAAATTCACAGATATGGGATCTTTCTTTCCTTTCTATCCTGACAGGAAGATTTCTATTTGAGCAAGAGAGTTCATGATGTCATAAACACTTTACCTTCCAAAGACTAGAGGGAACTATGCCTTTGAGGATAAAGGAATTTTGTTTACCCTTGCCTGTTGCAGGAAACAATCCTGAGTACCATGTTATCTGCTAGAAATGCCCCAGAGGTTAAGGAGGGTTAACGAGGAACTTTGAGAAGAAATTCCAGGAGGAAAATAAACACACTGGCAAGAAAACAGACAAACGAATCAGCTCTCAACCTGAGGATGCTCATGCTTGTGAGAGGAGACAGGTCACATGGGAAGGAAATTGGATTTGCTAGCAACAAGTTTGGTTTAGGCAGCTTGTTGACTTTATATGAGTAAAGATGTTTAAGTCAGAGAATCCACATTGGTGATTGTTCTTATTATTGTTCTCTTAATATAAATTGTCAGATTGTTGCCATGATATCAAGACAGAATTATTTCTGTTTTAGATATTCTCTTTTTGCACTGTCAAGGTGTATATACATTCTCCTAAGTAAAAAAGAATACAAAACCAAAATCAGTATTCTTAGACAGAAATAATCAGGTTCAGATATGTCAAAGTTATAATAAAGCATTGAATCAACAGAAGTCATAAGTGGCCCTTTCTGCCTCTTAGAAGAGAAATATTGTGTATGGGGGAGGTGTATTGTGCACCATACACCAATGTCCAGTAAATGTCAATCAATATCAATCTAGAACCTGCATCAAGAGATTCCAATTTCAGGGAACAGGGGAATGATTACCTAGGGCTCCTAATGGCATGAACTCTTCTCTTACACTGCCAGCTTGGAAACACATGGTTCTGGCCCCAATGTTATCTGAACAAGAGCACAAAGTAGCAAATCCCACACCCTGAGGACTCCATAGCATGACATTCAGCACCATGTCTAACATGAAAACAATAAGAAACTTAACTACAACTTACAAAAACAATTCAATTAGAATTACTTATAAATAAATGTCTAAAATTAGATTCATGAGGAAAGGTAAAATGAGTCCCCACAACTTGAAACTAAGTATTTGGTGTTATATCAATCAGGTATAGAAAGCTGAATTTTGAAAAGGGTTTTTCTTTGCCCTCATATTGTTGGGTTGTATTTTACTGTTCAAATTCATATAAGAGTATATTCAAAAGGTCCAGGCTCTTGGATTTAAAGGATGTTTGTATCCTAATGTACTGACACAGCTAGTCTTTGTTTTAGTTTCATTAAAGAAGCATGTCAATGGAGGTGGTCGCTGATAAAGTTGTGTGATGGGGAATGTACTACTGTGTATGTTTATCTTATTGATTCTTAAATAAAATACTGTTTGGCCAATGAGACAGAAAGTTAGACGGAAGTAGGAGTGAAAGAGGATTCTGGGAAATGTAGTAGAGAAGCTAATCCAGGCAGGAAGTGACATAGCAAGGAGACTCGTATTTAAGCGAAAGAGAAACAGGAAGGGCCCTCTTTTCCCCTCGGCTCCTGCTTCAGCGGCACGATGTGTTCACCAGCTAGAAGGGAGCCCAATAAGGTGTCCGATAAGATAAGTCTTATAAAATATATAGATGTATGATAATTGAGACTGAGCTAACAGATGAGAATCCTAGTCATTGGCCAAGCATCATTGAATCTAATACAAGTCTCTCTGTGTATTTTTTTGGGCCTAACTCGGGCAGGCGGCTGTCGTAAAGCTCACACGTTGCAATGGGGCTCAGGCAGCTTTTGGTGGAAAGATTTATCATAACAGATGTGGTCAAGCATGGTGCATTGTAGGGCTCATCTGGAATCAGCATCACATAATTCTCAGACATCCTTTGCTTTGGAAAAGTTGACAAAGGCTCTATTGTATTATGAGGAGAAGACAGTCAAAGGGACACTCAGATTGAATATTTCTGAGCAAGTCCCTAGGCTGATCTTCTCTATCATCTTAGCCCCAAGGCAGCTTCCTGCTCCTCCAGGGTTTCTGACACTCTCAGGATGTGGTTGCAACACGGTGTCGTCTGGCACGGTAATAGACTGCAGAGTCCTCAGTTGTCAGGCTGTAGAGCTCCACGTAGGCTGTGCTGGAGGATTTGTCTACCGTCAATGTGGCCTTGTGTTGGATATTCTGATTGTAGCCAGTACCACTATTTCCAGGGTCAATCCATCCAATCCACTCCAGACCCAGTCTAGGCTTCTGTTTCACCCAGCTCAAGTAGTGGCTGGTGAAGGTGTAGCCTGAAGCCTTGCAGGACAGCTTCACTGAGGCTCCAGGCTTCACCAGCTCAGCAGAGGACTGATTAAGTAGGACTTGGCAGTGGACACCTGTGGAGCAAAAGGCAGAGTGGATGTCACTGTCACCTGAGAACATGGCCCCTCCTCAAGTCTGGAACGTGGAGCCCTTACCTGTAGCTGCTGTTACCAGGAAGAGGATGATCCAGCTCCATCCCATGGTGAGGACCTGTGTGCTCAGTGACTGTGGAGAGGACACTGATCATATGTTGTTGGTGGTGTGGACATCCCTGTATTTACATTCATAGACTCACATGATTTGCATATTCATGAGCAGGGTACTTTGTAGATAAGAACCCAGTCCAGCTGGAGAAGAAGGAGGTGGAGGACACCAGGGTCAGGCAGCAGGAAGCTGAGGTCCAAGTCCTCATCCTGTCTGTGGAAGTAACCATTCCTGGACCTGTGCAGATGCTGTGGATATAATATGAGCCTAATCGCTCAATTTAAAAATAGAAAAAAAAAAACCAAGTCACTATTGTCTTTTCCTGACAAAATTGATTCAGAGCTCCTAAATTGGGAGAATTTTCATTCTTTTTCAATATATAAGCTATTAATATTTTCTTTATCAGCATGTTGTGGATGTGTGTTCCTGGTGGCTTTTTTTGTTTTTTAAAATCCTCTTCTTTTTTGTATTTGTTTGCTTTCTCTACAGAGAAAGAAATTTTGTGGGGTACTGGTAGGAATATGGAAAAGATATGAAAGGATTTTGGCATGGAATCTCATCAGAATACATTGCAGGAAAAAAAAACAGTTTTACAGAAATAAAAAGTAAAAAAAAATTAAACAAATGAAGGGGAAAATAAAAATCTATGCAATATGCAACAATGAAGTTTTCTGTGTGAAAATTTTAGACTTCACATATCAACTGTAGCAGGTATTGTTCAGCTAAGAAACTTTAAGAAGGGAGTCCACAGCGGCTCTGGCGTCCCTCCAATCCTCATCTGATTGACATCCTATTCATTATTGGCTCAACTGTGCCCCCTACAGTTCTTACAATTTTTATATTCTTATTATTCTGATAAGAGTATAAACAGTTGTATTGCTCACAATTATCTTGTCATAGCTTCTGTCTTGCTGTGTTCCCTCCATCCTGGCCTGGTTAAAATTCACTTCTCACTGACAATAATCAGGAGACTCTGCCTTGGTAAGTAATATCCTTTGCTTACAAGGTTTGTATCAACGTGACTGATATGGTTGTTGAAAAAATATTTGCCCAAAACAAAGCAGAAATAGGTCATCTCACAGTCATTAAATATAGCTTAGGCATGTATGTCTTTTCTTCAGTAACCCTGAGAAATATTGGGAAATTAATCCACAGACTTCTGGTGTCCAGAAGTGTGCCTAACCTGCAGGTTCCCTGTGGTCACCCTATGTCACTGACAGCCATGTGGCCTTAGCTCACCCTGGTGTTAGGGATTACACACTGGATCCCTTGGTTTTCACCTTCACACTGTGATGTTCAATAAACTGTATTTGTCTTGACCTCACTAACCTACTATTGTGTAGTCATTTAGTTATCAAAAACATTTTCTCCCATAGCTGAGGTCACTATAATTGAATCCAGAGAAGGCTCAGGACTGGAAAAGTAGATTTTCTTTTCATTTTTCAGATTCCTGAAACCTGCTATCCTTAACCCTGAACCAACACCAACCATCAACTTCTCCCAGTGTTCTTCACTAACTCACAGGTAAACACTCCAGGATCCCTACACTCAGCTGAGTCACAGTGCTCACAGCAGTGAGCATGCAGACAACATTAACATGAAAACAGCAGAAAACAGAAAACTGAGATAAGGAACTGTGTTGCCAATGGAAGGAAGATAGAACAGAGACCTTAGATGACATCACCTGGCTGGTTCCCAGTGTCACTTAGACTTTCCACAAGATGGAAAACAAGAAACACCTGCAAAGGAGTCATTACATGGGACTTGGGTTTAAATTAATCCATACAGGGATATAAATTTCCAGCGTGCATTGTGTAAAAATGTGAATTATCTGTACTCCATTAGAGCACTACCACATGGGAAGCTGGAAAAAGTACACATCCTATTTCCCGTCTACCTGTGGTAATAGAATTCACTCATGGAAACTCTCCATTCCATGCCTCATGATAGGAAACACATACAGAGTTCTTTAGAGTATTTAAACTTCCCTGTGATTTCCTGAACTTATCATCACCAAGTCTGAAAGTTAGAGACCTGGGAGGAAAAACATGGAGAGTTTTATTTTATGTGAATTTGACCTAACAGCAAGTGGCAGATGGGTATCTTAGTTGCTCCATGGGGTCATAATGATATGCTCATTACAAAATAAGCAAATAGTAATTGTCACAAATAAGTAGTAGCAAAGGGTCCATAGGATTTTTATTACTCAGCATGTGAAACCACATATTCTAAGTTGAAGTTGAAATAGGCATGTCTGTCTGGAAACTCACGGGCACACTCATATGACATGAGGACATCCAGGTGTTTTGAGTAGGCTCAGCAGTTCCTAAAGGGCTATGCGTTTCTCAAGCTCCTCTGAAGGGTGGTTGTATCTGAGTTCACACTGAAGTGTCCTCCCATGTCTCTGGCACAGTAAGGCATGGCAAATGTTTCAGATATAGAAAACATATCTAGTGGATTTATTTTCATTGACACTGATGCTGGAGTTGAAGTCCCAAATACCAACTGTGTTCTAGTAGTTTATATATGGTCCCAGATTCTTCTATGACACATTTACAAAATAATAATTATGAGTGTAAATGCATGAGAATTTGTTTAATGTGATATTTTAATCACAATACAAAATTTGTAACTTTTGAATGAATTATCCCAACTTTCAGTAGGGTTAAGACCTTCACAAGAGTCTTTGTGTCTCTGTCATGGACATCTAACCTCAGGAAATCCCTGCCCTACATTACAGGATGGGTGATATAAGTGCAGGGATGGGTTGATCACATTTTAGTCTGTGGCACATTTCTTAGGCATAGCAGCAACTGTTTCATGTTAATAATCTAGGAAGTGCTGTGATGTGCACTTGTATCTGAGAGTGGAAGGAATGATGAATGAAACACAGAATTAATATGTAATGGGACAAGTACTCCAATGCCAAGGCCAGCTAACTTTCAAAAAGATGATTTTATAAAAAATATATTCCTAAGACAGGAGAGAAAGCTCAGTTCTTATGTGTTAGGAACAAAACCAAAAAGCCAAGAAATAGTACTATGCATTCTGTCTCCAGTGAGACAGTGAGAAGGAAAAAATAAGATATTAAATAAAGATAACATTTCATCCTCAAAGAGAGAAAAAACCCTGTCTTCTCTGGGATTGGGAGTAGGAAGCAAAGTTACAGGAAACCAGGTGTTTTTCTTTCCACCTCTAAAGACTTAAAGTTCCTGGACTTCATGAGGGATGAGCACCTCCTGCTGGCCCAGAGCTTATCTGCAAGGGGGTTTGTGTCTGGGCTCATGCTGAAGTCCCTCAATGTGTCTCTTGAACAGTAATATGTGGCTGTGTCCTCAGTGGTCACAGAGTTTGGATGAAGGAAGTAGTGGTTCTTGGCTGTGTCTCTGGTGATAGAGATGTGGCTCTTGAGGGATGGGTTGTGGTTGGTGCCAACACTACATATGTACCCCATCCACTCCAGATTCTTTCCTGAAAACTACCTGATCCAGTTCCAGTCATAACCCCTTGTGATGGAGAAACCAGTGACAGAGCAAGTGAGGGACAGCGACTGTGAGGGCTTCCCCAGGCCAGGTCCTGACTCCTGAAGCTGGATCTGGGACAGGACACCTGCAGACAGGAAGAGTCAATTCTGTCAATCACATGTTGTCACATCCACTCATGGACACATGTATGAAATGGTGACATTCATCAGGAAGGGCTGTCACCAGGTACAGAAGACCCAGCAGTCTCATCTTCTAGGCTACACCCCCTTTTCTCAGAGTCAGCCTCCTGTGAGAGAGCTGTGAGATCACACAGCTCAGGAGGGGATTTAACTTAGAGGTAGAAGACACATTTTCCCTTGGGGAGTCAGCCTAGGCTTCATAAATCCGGAGGTTGAATACAAATCCATTTTCTCATTACTGTGGGTTTTTATCTTGCACAGTACCATAGCTTTGAACATCTGTAAATATTCATTTCTTGCTGTATGTGTGTGCTTTATCTTCAAATACTCAAATTCACTGTGAGGCTCCTAAGTAGACCTAATACAAGCACAGTTGTCTGTGGATATTCAGTGTCAACAATGAGTGCTCTGCATGCTAGCACTTCCCAGTATGCTGTCTTTTTCTTTGCACTCTCATTTGTAAGCATGTAAATCACTGGAGTGTTCTTCTCTATGACAGCATGACAGAGCTGACGTTACTGTTTCCAATATGTGATTTAATTATTGTTTGTTAAAAAATTGCTGCATTTATATGGGGCTGTGTTATAAGAACTGTAGGATTTTTTGTTTTGTTTTGTTTTGCTTTGTTGAGACAGGGTTTCTCTGTGTAGCTTTGGAGCTTATCCTGGCACTCTCTCTGTAGACCAGGCTGGCCTTGAACTCACAGAGACCTACCTGCCTCTGCCTAGGAGTGCTGGGAGCACCACCAATGCCTGGCTAACTGTAGGTTTTATACCAAGCTAATGATGCTAAACAATGTCCTCTTTCCTATGCATGCGGCTCGATTGTCAACCCAGAGCTGTGACAATTCAACCAATGAACAGAGATCAATTTCCTATGTGTCTAATCACGAACATCATAATCCTACTCATGGAGGAGGCAGATATTTCCTCTGTTGCTGTCTGGGCACAGAAGAACCAATTCCTTGAGCTTTTCTGACACCCTTGGGATGTGGTTTTCACACAGTGTCTCTCGCACAGTAATACATGGCTGTGTCTTCATTCTTGAGACTACTGATCTGCAGATATGTGGTGCTGACAGAGTTGTCCAAAGAGAAAAGAATCTGTCCTGTGAAGTCATCAGCATATGTTGTCTTCCCTGTGTAGGTGTTGACCCAGCCCATCCACTTTATGTCCTGTCCTGGTGACTGCTTCACCCAGTGCATTGCATATTGTGTGAAGGTGTACCCTGAAGCCTTGCAGGAGATCTTCACTGACTGTCCAGGCTGCTTCAGCTCAGCTCCTGACTGCACCAGCTGGACCTGTGTTTGGACACCTGTGGAGAGAACATGGGGAAGTGAGAGGTCATAGAGCTGCCTCATTTTACACTGCAGCTCTGAGCTCCGATGTCTTACTTTGTGCAGCTGCCAACAGGAAAAGGAGCCTCCACACCCACTCCATGCTGTATGAGTTTGGGACTCTGTAGTTTCCTGAGACTGATCAGGCATTCCCTTGCTGAGTGATAGAGATGAGCCTCAGATTTCTACTACAAAGTGTTTGCATGAGGTTCATTTGCATATGAACAGGCAGTGAACAAAAGTGAATGTAAATCTGGTATACAAGGATCCAAGACTTCAGTTGGTTAAAACCATGTGTTTCAGTGTCTGGTGTTTACGTTTTCCCTGGTTGTGTTTTCCCCCAGGCCTCTATTTGAGCCTGGTCTACACAGGGACATATGCACCTGTGCACATGTAACTGGGCACTGGTGACCCATGCCTTGTCTTCATCATGAATCTGTCCTATTGTGTACACAGCCTCAGAAATTTTATCCTTAGGAGTGTAGACTCCCCTTTGCACACTGAGACCTCTGCATCAGTCGTTTATTCCAAATTGCTTCTGGTTGTGTGCTGTTTGAACTCTTAGGGTCTTCTGCAATCCCATATCAGGTCTAACCATTCTTTGTGTAGCAGGTAGAAATAAGGTACATTTCCATTTAGAACCTTAAAGTCTGTGCTCTCCCTTTACACATTTCATGGAATAAATGCTATAAATTTGAAAAAATGCAAGGGGTTCCATGGGGGAGGTTTAGAGGAAATGATATATTAATACAAATCTTAAAGATTATTATAATTAAAATGGTGACTCTGACTTATAATAAAGAACAGTATAGAGGTTTGAAGAGATGGATCAGTGGTTTTAAAAATGTACTGATATCCAAATGACATGAGTTCAACTGCTAGGTAGCTCATCAAGTAGCTCACAACCACCCATAATTATTGATCCATGGGGAGTCAACTTCATCGGCCTCCTTGGGCACCTACAATTTTGTTCATGAACCCACAGAAAGACAGGCACACATAATTAGAAATGAAGTATTTGAAAATAGAATAGTTGAATAATAAATCAACATATGTGAAAAATCTCACACTAAAATATAAAATAGGTATTCATTTCTTGGAGTGTTGTAACAGACAAAAATATGAAGAAATTGCAGCAGAGAACATGTGTTTGGGATAAACTGAAATCTCATGGCAATCCCTTGCTCAATTTAATATCATTTCTGCTCTTCTCTCATCTTAATGTAACAAGAGTGCTTGACATTACAGAAATATGACTCTACCTACCTCCCACATTTGGTGCTTGTGATGAGATACAAAGATCAACAGTACATTGACTGATAGAAACATAAGGGGCCTGGAGCCATCAGAAGCAGAGCTTTGAACAGGCATTGAGTGGGGAGAGACAGTAGGGATGTCTCACATCTGGTTTCAAAATAAACAGTGTTGTTTGAATGTGGATGGTGGTCTGGGCTGATACTATGGACTAAGTACAGGCAATTATAAGATGGTGCAAAACATAAACAATGGAAGGGGAACAGGAAATGTGGACCAGAGTGCTGTGAGCATAAACCAGACGTTTGTACCGAGCAGTCCATGCTCTGGACAAATAGCACAAATGCTATTTGTCAAAGGAAGTCACCAACTGCCAGCTTCAAGGTCTTCCAGTTTCTTCTGCACACTAGGCTGGGAGAGGAAGTCAGGGCTCACAGGAAGTGCTCTCTGGCCTTCTGTGCACTTGCTCAAGGATCTAATTGAAGCCATGGAGATTTGGCGCCCCCTGATGGAACACTGACCCCCTGCAGCATGCTCGTCCCACCCTGATGGCCAGAGCATCATGGCTCCCTGTAAACAGAACAATGTCCTGCCTCAGAGCCACTCCAGGGTTTGGACTTGGGGAATGTGAGACTTCAGAATTACATGATTTTCTGATAATTTCAGATCATGCTTTAAAATCATTTTGTTTACTTCTGTTATTTGCATGTGGATCTCATAAACATCGGTGACTTCTTGTGTCAAGTGAAACCATTCGTCTACCAACAGCATTTAGATGTAGCCATTAGCAGATTAACCTCACCTTTGATAGTTGATTTGCTTTCTGTTGTGATGTGGCCTAATTTCTGCCACGAGTGTACATATATGTGTCACACAAAGTGACATACCTTGAGTCTTCTTCTTAGATGTTTCTCTCCACATCTCAACAGGACAGGGGACAGGATATTATTGTCTCTGATGTCTTACTTGTTTCTATCTCATCATGTCATCACCTCTGTGCCTCACTCATAAAAACAAGTATGCTTTCTTCATGGGAGTGTACCATGTACTGTATCATTCATAGGGTTATTAATTTCAGTTCAAATCATTGTTTGTCATTTAATTCTTTTTGTTCATCAGCCTCACATTTTGTGTGAAATTCGCATGAGAAACCATTTCTGTAAGCAGAAACCTGGCAAACACAGGGTTAACACTGCTGGGGATACCTCAGGTCTCTGATTCCTAAAATAACTGCAGACTCAAAGGAATCCATGAATCCCTAATTCACACCTAGTTTCCCAAGTCCCCCTCTTCATTTGCCAGACCATCTCAATGGAGTCATCTGGCCTTGATTCTCACTGAAATGGAAATGTGATGTATGAGATAATAGTCTGTGTTCCTTTTCACTTTCAACCTCCTCCGGATTCATCCACCCTGTGGCAGAGAAATCACTACATGCACGCTACATGTTGAGAGACAACATGACATTTTAAGGAAATAACACACATGTTCAGTCATTCAACAGTTGATTGTTTCAGGCATAGGGTTCCATACATTATAAGGCTATGACTACCTGTGTAAAATTCTTGTAGGAAACCCCAAACTTTTGTATTTTGTGGAACATTACAAAGAGCCAAATCAATGGACCAAACGCTAACTTTTTTGTTTGGGATCTTGAGACTATCTCTCAATCCATATAGTATTCCCTTTCATTCTCTCTCTTTCATCTCTCTCTCTCTCTCTCTCTCTCTCTCTCTCTCTCTCTCTGCTGTTTTAAAGTCCTGTGGTTGTGTACAGTTGTGTATAGTGATGAGTGTGCTTGTTTGTACACACACATAATAGAGGCAAGAGTTAGTCCTTGGGCATCTTTCACCTCCCACCCTATAACCCGTCTTTAATATAGGTTTCCTAACCAAACATAAAGTTCATCAATTAAGCACAAATAGCCTGTCCATAAGCTTCCTTCCAAAACTGCCTGTCCCCAGTGTTGGAACTATAGTAACCCACACTCATTCACAACTTTTATCAACTGAAGGGATCAGTTTAAACAAATTTCCATGATGAACAGAGATGAAAGTCATGCAGCAATAAACTGAATTACTTAAAAGCACATCTGAGTCACACCTGAACTGAAGCCTACAGTCCTCGATCAGAGGAGAGAAGGGAAGGTTCCAGACATGCTAGGGCTGATGGTAATGATCTTGCCCCCACCTATCCCTTAGTTTTCACTCAAACATACATCTTATGAGCACTATAATCAAGAAATCTGACCAAGGCTCTGCTGAGAATATGAAAAGTCTCAGGAGTTTCTACAAACTCCTGATGATGCCATTACGTGACTTCTCAGGGTCTTTCATGTCCTCATATGAATCTAGTTCATACGGGACTGTGCTTCATATTTTTAAAATAGTACAAAGAGAACATGTAATGTTTTGAGGACACAGTATCCATTCAGAGCATATGTGTAGAGAGAAGTTACAGGAAACAACAGGAAAAAGTGCAGCCCAGAACATGACAATGGTCCTTCCTCTTACCCTGTCTGCATAATCTCCTGGGATGAACCTGTGTTCTGTGTGCTGTGCGCCCCCTGGTGGCCGTGAGCGGCCTCACAGTGAGGTTTTTGTCTGGGTTCACACTGAGATCTCCTCACTGTGTCTCTAGACAGTAATAAGTGGCGGTGTCCTCAGACTTCACACTGTTCATTTGCAGGTACAGAGTGTTCTTGGCATTGTCTCTGGAGATGGTGAACCGGCCCTTCACAGATGGTGCATATTTTGTGGTACTGCCATCATAAATATTTTCAACCCATTCCAGCCCCTTCCCTGGAGCCTGGTGGACCCAGTGCATCTCGTCGATACTGAAGGGGAATCCAGAGGCTACACAGGAGAGTTTCAGTGACCCCCCAGGCATCACCAAGCCACCCCAGACTCCACCAGCTGCGCTTCACACTAGATACCTGCAAACATAAAAATTCCTGGTCAAGAAATCATCACACATGTCCATTGTCCCTCATATTAATGTCCACTCACACAGTCAGCATCTACTGCTATCAATAAATTACCTTTTAAAAGAGCAACAAGGAAAATGCAGCTCAGCCCCAACTCCATGCTGATCCCTGAGTGAAGTCTTGGGATCCACAGCTGAGCTCCTCTGCTTGAGCTGCTAAGTGAGGGCAGGGCTGCTTTTCATGAGCAGAGAGAGGGCCCATTTGCATGTCTTCCTGCTTTATAGCAAGCCCTGTCGTGGAGCCTGGAGATGGCAGGTCCTGGATTATTTGTTAGTGTGCTGGGTTTATAATGTTAATGATGGAAAATTGGCATAAATTTAATCATTTCCAGTTGTCATCTACTTCCTGATTAATCTGTGCAAACAGAAGACATGTTTCCATCTTCATTTCAACTCAGCTTTCCATGCCATAGTTAATAAATAGCAGTAACTTTGCTTTCTATTGCTCATTTAGTTAATCTTAGATGTACTGTGTGGGACTCTATCACTGAAGGACATAAAACTTCCCAAGTCTGCTCCAGCTAGGAGTGTAGCAGCTTCCTCAGAGTGAAAAATCCCTCTCTGTAGTGGGATCATGAGAAGTGCCTGAATTCCAGTGCTCTGCTAAGCACCTGCAGTTAAATGATTTTCCTTTATAAGTGTTACCATCATCATGGTGTCTCCTCACAGCAATAGAAACCCTAATAAGATGGAAGTCATCTCAAATTTTATGTGGTTATCACCCAAAGGACTAATGGAAAGAAGGGTTGTCAAGGACTTGGATGACATGGGAACCTCATGCATTGCTTGTTGGAATATGGATTAGTCCAGATTTTAATAGGAGCAGAATAGAGGTTCTTAAAATATGGTCAACAGAATCACCCCCAAAGAACTGTCACACTCCTGGGTACTTATCACTTACAGGAGAAATATTTTGTCTCTGGATTCTGAGAGCCTCAGAATCTAAGGCAATGTACAGTTTGTACATAACCAGTGCTTGTCCCAGGCCTCATGAGACAGGATCAGGGTCTTCCCTGCTATCAGTTGGGTCCAGGTCATTTACTACCCACTGCTACTATAGAATGACTGCAGAGAATTATGGCATGCTAAGTCACTGTACATTTGAAACTTATTATCTTGTTATTGCTAGAGCCATCACATTTCTCAAGGAACCATGGGGTTGGTCGAGTTTATATCCCTTGAGAGGCACATGTCAGAGGTTTTCAAGTAAGAGTCTTTGGCTCCTGAGACACTGTGTGACTTCCGTCCTTGGTAAACCAAAGCACTCCCTCAGTCAGATAAGATTTCAGGCCACCTCTGCTTCTCTGTGTTCCCAAGAATGACTGTTTACTTTGCCTAATCCTGAGGGTGGGATGTCCTACACACACACACACACACACACACACACACACACACACACACACTGCCTCAATCTCTCCTTCTCTCTAACTCTCTCACACAAACACACATACATTTCTCTTTGTCTTGTTCTCTGTCTCTGTCTGCCTGCTTTTGGCTCTCCTCTCCCTCAATTACAAGGTACATGGGC
Source organism: Cricetulus griseus (assembly GCF_003668045.3). Taxonomy (NCBI): domain Eukaryota; kingdom Metazoa; phylum Chordata; class Mammalia; order Rodentia; family Cricetidae; genus Cricetulus; species Cricetulus griseus. The sequence continues at coordinate 176,322,520 of NC_048598.1, read as the reverse complement.
CTAAAATTTTCAAATGAACCCCCAGATAAAAATTTTCTTAAACCTATTATTTTACCCTCTCTCCCTAGTCTATTTGTTGCATCTGATTTAAAATCAACTGCAGACTGCTCCAGAAAATAGCTCCATGTTTTCCCTCAAAAATCTGCATCCTAGGATATGTTTAAAGTCTCTCTCCAGGTGGTCCTGCCTCAGAAATTGCTCCAACTGATGCCCACAGGTCTCTAGCCCTAGAAGTTTCCTCAGAGCCTGGTCAGCCTGAACTGGGCCAGCTTTTTTTGGTTCACCCTGTTGTGGAAACTCCCCCACCCAATAGACTTTGAGGTACCAGCTCTTTCCTGTTGGAGTCTCGGGTGCTGCATGAAGACTGTGAAGGGAGCTCTTATCTTGGGTGGTGTTTGCAGATCAGGTCTCAGCTTCCAGGACTCTGAGCAGATGACCTCAGTGTTTTTCTTCCTCAATATTTTTTATTCATAATGATTCCCAAATAAATACCTCACTACCCTTTATCCGAGATTCTGTGGACTCTATTACAACTGGCCATTACACCACCCAGAAATGATGCCTCCGTGTCAGCAGGAAGTAGTCATAGAGAAGATTACACATGGCTCCTAATCATTTAATTATAATCAATTAAAGACTGGAATATGGGTTTCAACCCTGGGACAGATGGATGAGGTGACTATTTAAAATGGTGATGCATTTTGATACATACCTCACATTCTAAGAGACTGGAAATTTTGCTAGATTACACAGCAAGAGTTTGTTTTACATCTGATTCATATATTAGTTTATTAAAACCTACACTAACAAAGATCCCATTCTTAGGTTGTCCAGAGATATTTTTACCATAATGCATAATCACACCTTTCACTTTAATTGTTTTATTAATAAAGAAACCAATGAAAATAGTTTGTCACTGGTGAAGAGAATATCAAGGTGTGGTGTTCAGTAGGGCATCCTACATCATCATCAGTTCATGCAGAGTTGTGATTTTGAGACGTTGGTAAAACTGTGTGAAGTAACAGACAAAGGGACACGCTGGGTGATTATTTTCAAGCAAGTCTCCAGGCTAATCTTCTGTGTCATCTCAGACTCAGGGCCGCTTCCTGCCCCTCCAGGGTTTCTGACACACTCAGGATGTGTTTGCAACACTGTGTCTCTCTCAAAGTAATAGACTGCAGAGTCCTCAGATGACAACTTCTGAGATCCTTGTAAACTGTGCTGGAGGATGTCTCTGCAGTCAGTGTGGCCTTGCCCTGGAACTTCTGATTGCAGCTAGTACCACCATTTTCAGGATAAACATATCCAATACACTCCAGGCTCTGTCTAGGCTTCTTCTTCCTCCAGTGCATAACAGAGCTAGCAAAGGTGTAGCCTGAAGCCTTGCAGGACATCTTCACTGAGGATCCAGGCTTCACCAGTTCAGGACCAGACTGCTGCAGCTGGACCTGGGAGTGGACACCTGTGGAGAGAAAGGCAGAGTATATATCTCATTGTTACCTCCGTAACTGTCTCCTCCTCATGTTTGAAACTGGAAATCCCTTACCTGTCATAACTGACATGAGAAAGAAAATAATACAGCTCCATCCCATGGTGAGGACTGTGGAGAAGACACTGATCGTGTGGAGTTGTCGTTGCTGACATACCACAGACTCTCATGATTTGCATAACCGTGAGCAGGGTTCTTCTTAGACAAGGGTCTATTCAAAGTGGATAGGAAGGAGGTGAGGGACACCTGGGTCAGGCAGCAGGATGCTGAGGTCCAAATAGTCATCCTGTCTGAGCATGGAGCCATTCCTGGAACCTGTGCAGACCCAGTGGATATAACGTCAAGGCTTAATCCCTCAATAACAAATAGAATCCCAACCTGAGAAATTATTTCATTTCCCTGACAAATTCACGTGTGTTGGTATTGATGACGAAAATTGTAAATGGAAATTTCAAAACCTCCTAAATAAGGAGAATTTACACTCTTTCGTGTATAAGATATTAATATTTCTTTCATCATGTTGAAGGTGTGTGTTCCTGGTGGATTTCTTTTCTTTTCTAAATACCTTTCTTCTTGAGTATTCTTTTGCTTTCTATAGAGAAAGTATGTGGGGTTCTGGTAGGAATATGGAAAATAACTGAGCAGAATGGGCATAGAATTTCATCAGAATAATTTTCATGAAAAAGTGTTTTACGAAAATCCACAATAAATTAATGTTTTTTAAAAATTAGAAAATATTAATCAGTGCAATACTTAGCCATGAATTTTTGTTGTAATTTGAAAAGTATAGACTTCACATATCAGTTGTTGCAGGTGTTGTTCAGCTAATAGACTCCAAGAAGGGAGTCCACAGAGGCTCTGGATTTCTCCCCAGTCCTCATCTGATTTCCATCCTAGTGATTAATGGCTCCATTGTGCTCCCTGCTGTCCTTACACTTATATACTCTTGTTATTCTAATAAGAGTATAAAAGTTGGATTCCCAGCAATAAACTTGCCACAGCTTCAGTCATGTTGTGGCTTCTCCATCCTGGCCTGTTTAAAATTCAGTTCTCACTGAGGAGTACCTGGCTGGTGCTTTCAAGGTTTGTATCAACTGGACTCAAATGGTTGTTGAAGGATTATTTGCCCAAATCAAAGTAGAAATAGATCATCTCACATTCATTAAATATTGCTCATGAATGTGTGTCTATTCTTCAGTAAACCTGGGAGATGTTGAGTATTTAATCCACAGACTCCCGGAGTCAAGAGTCTGTCCAACCTGTAGGTTCACTGTGGTCATCATATGTCACTGTCAGCCATCTGGGCTGACCTACGCTGGTGTCAGGGAACAGAGAGTGGACCCCTGGTTTTCACCTTCACACTGTGATGTTCAATGAGTTCTGGATGTCTGGATGTCAGTAATCCCACATTCTATAGTCTGTTTTTTCACCACAACTTCTTGACACATAGCTGAGGTCACTATAATAGCATCCCGAGAAGGCTCAGACCTGGTAAAGTACCCAAAAGACAAATATGGTATATATTTACTTGTGTGAGGGTGTTTACTGCTAAGGCTTAGGTAAGCATGCTGTACCCCAGGAATCCACAAATGCTAAGTGTAGAGTAAGAGACTAGGTAGGCAGGAAGTAACTGCCTACAAAGGGGAAATGGAATGCAGGGTTAGGGATGGGAGGGGTGCAATGGGACAGTAGGATCAAAGGGGAGAGGGTTAGAAGAGGGGAGCATGAAGGGTTTGTGGGGAGGAAAAGTAAAACTAAGGAAAAAATGAGTGTTCATATGGAAACCAAATGAAATCAAAGCTGCATAAACTCCATACATATATGGAGGCAATCTAAATAGAATTCCATACAACAGGGTGATAGAGCCTCAGCTGAACAACTCTCATAAACAAATGAAGCCTCAAAATCTGGACATTGGTTATATCAAAATGAGTTGGTGGTCAAGGAAGTCCCATAAGCTCCAAATAACCTAGTGAAAGACCCCCGAAGTGGTACTTTCGTAGAAGGAGACCCGCACCCAGGAATCAGCGAGACCACAAGCTTGGATGCAAAACCGCAAGAGGCTTTATTGGGGATACGGGTACCCGGGAGACTTAGCTTCTGTGAGGCCAAGCGCCCCGAGCCAAGGGAAAGGGGTCCTTATATAGGGAAAAAGGCGCAAGCTAGGAACAGGGATTCTATTGGATAATTCTAATGAGGCATTGTACAGAGCTATTCCCATTGGTCAATGTATATGAGGCGCTATACAGGGTTATTCAAATGAGGCAAAGTACAGAGTTATTCAAATGAGGTGAAACATAGAGTCTTTCAAATGAGGCGAAATACAGAATCATTTCTATTGGATGGTTCAAATGAGACACAGAGCCATTCCAGATCAGCATATTCTCAAGGTCTGGTGTCTGGTACAACAGACTCAATTCCCCCCCTCCGCGTCCTGATGGACGACCTTGGGGGCGGAGACCTTGGGACGGAGTGTTTCTCATCGGGCGGGGGCTAGGCCGGCTCACTTGGTGTTCGCTCTCGTGCCGGCCCACCTGGTGCTCGCCCTCGTGCTGGCGGCTCGTTGCCAGCCCCGAGGCGAGGTGCCAGGCGGGGCGGGCCGGGGGCGCGAGCCCTGCCGGGGTGAAGGCTTGGGAGGCCCCGGCAGCTTCGGGGCAGGGGGCTCAGGGGCATTCCGAGCGGGTCTTTCATTCCCCCATTTCCCTTGTAACTGAATGGAATCTTCCATTCAGAGGTCTCTGGTTAGGTCTTTCTCTAAGCTTGGCCATGCTGCCTCTAACTATTCCTGTATGGTCTGTATAGGACTACCTCAGAGAGTGATGTTAAGGATTTCTCGAGTGCATTGACTGACTCTTTTAGGACCTGGATATCTGTGTGCATGGCTTGCTGTAGAAGTTTGAAATGATTAATTCCCTATGCCGGCTGCTATGCCCCCCACTGTTATCCCTCCTAATAATAGGGCCACGGTAAAGGATATTGGCTCCCTCTTATATCGGGTTGATTTCCCTAATACGCTGTAAAGGAAATAAGGAGAGGCATAGAGGTGGTACCGGTGGAGCCCTTTTGCCATCCTCTGGTTACCTGAATCTTGTCCCATGAGGATGAAGGCTTCCAGTGAGCATCCCCTGTCATTTCGCATCCCCATGCAAGGGAGTTCTTTTTGACTTAGCATTCTAACCAGGGAAAATGGACGGCGAAATTTCTTTCCAAACTGCTTCCTGCTGACTTTGGGACGAAGTTAGGGACCCCAGAAGGTTGAAATGCTAGTCAAAAGCAAAAAGGAATTTTAGGCAATGGGGAATCCATCAGGGGCTTCTGGTTAGCAGACACTGTTGTAGAGATAGGGGGTGTCCACATCAGCAGACTGGTTCACATCCATAGCAAGTCCAGGGCTCGCCGTCTACTTGGAACAGCTAGTAGTCCGCAACTGATATTCAGATGTCTGTCAGAAGCAGAAACCTGTTTAAGACATATTTAAACTAGGAACAGAGGTTAAAACTTATTTACTGAAGCCCACAGTGCAGAAAAAGCAGATGTCTGGATATCTGTTCAAACAGCAAGAACATATTTATAACTTTGAGTCCTAGCAAGAACTACAGATTTGGGCTATAAGCATGTACATTTCTCCTCTGTCTAGAGAGCCGGGTATGGATTGGACAGAGGTGCCTTTGGCCTGATGAAAAGCCCTTTAAGTTTGTACTTAGATGACAACCAAAATAAACTTAAAAACCTTGAGCTTGTGCCTGAACAGTAGATAGTCATTATTTTATCAGCTAACATACTGACTAGTCTATAGTGGATCTGACTGTCTGATGCTGTCAAGCTGACAACCAGTAATATTTCAGAGATCTGAGAAGGGTATATTTTATCCGAATCTACTAAAAAGTGACAGAAGCCAGTTAGAAGCAGTCCATATACAGTTAGCCAAACCCAAGTTTCTCCATTACCGTTGGAGGCAGCTGTCTCAAAGAACAGCAATCTTCGCCAGGCCTGTACTGTGAGAGGTTTTATTTTCTCTCTGTGGAAGAGGGACATGGAAAAGACTGACCTTGTTTTGTCTAGGCAAAGGGGTACAATCAATTTTCCAGCATCCAGCAGCTTTGTCCACGGTCTCTTAACACATGGCTGAGGTCACTATCATAGTATCCAGAGAAGGCTAAGGCCTGGAAAAGTAGACTTTCTTTTTTTTTCCAGATTCTTCAAAATAGTAATCCTTAACCCTGAACCAACACCAGCCATCACTTCTCCCATTGATCTTCTCTAACTCTCAGGTAAACACTCCAGCTTTCCTACCTTCAGCTGAGTAAGAGATCACAGCAGTGAGCATGCAGGCAATGGGAACAAGAAAACACTAGCAGAAAAATGTGATGAGGACCTCTGAGGCCAATGGAAGGGAGTTAGAGAGAGACTGTAGGTGACACCATCTGGCATGAGCCCAATAATTAATGCAGATCACAATGGAGTCAGAACTAGTGTGAAAAACAGATTGCTTATTAGGAAGTACTCAGACTACGGAGCCAGTCCTTTACCACAAGGCAGGAGAGGAAACAGAGAGCAGCATGCATGTGACCCTCATATTTAAAACCTTGCTACATAACTCTGACCACGCCCAAGTGTGGGTGGTCAGCGTCACCTGTGCCAGCCTTCAAGTGGGTGTGGCCAGCATTTCCCCCAATGCTCAGTCAGACATTTCCACAAGCTGAAGGTACAGAAAATATCTTCAAAGGCATCACTACATGGGACACTGAGTCAGAAAATAATCTTTACAAGGATGCAATCTCAAACAATAATTGTGTGAAAAATAATAACCATGTGTGCCCTATTACAGACACTCACATGTTGGAAGCCTGAAATATAGACCACTTGTTGTTCCACCAACTGTGTTGAATAACATTAATCATGGAAGCTCTGGCTACTCCTCAACCTGTGATAAAATAAAGAGAATGGGCCGGGTGTTGGTGGTGCACACCTTTAATCTCAGCACTCGGGAGGCAGAGGCAGGCAGATCTCTGTGAGTTTGAGGCCAGCCTGGTCTCCAGAGCCAGTGCCAGGATAGGCTCCAAAGCTACATAGAGTAGCCCTGTCTCGAAAAACAAACAAACAAACAAACAAATAAATAAATAAATAAATAAGTAAATAAATGAGTAAATAAAATACGAGAATGGTTTTCAGATGATTTAGAATTCCCTTAGATTTCCAATTGAGCTAATAACCATCACCAACTATTAGAATGACAGATTCATTGAAAGATATGGAAAGGTTTATTCTTATGTTTATTTCATCATATATAATGTGCCAAATGAATGCTTTAGATTCCCCGTGGGTAAAAACTGATACACTTATTAGAAACCAAACAAATAGTAGTTATAGAATGTGACATTGCAGGGGGCCTCTAAAGTATTGTTAGAGCAGGAAGGGAAAGCCACTTATTCCAACATCTAAACAGCTGTAAGCCTGTTTGTGAGAAACCACATGGGACTGTCCCCAACCTCCTATACTCCAAGGGATGTCTGCTAGTTCCCAGCAGCCTCAGTAGTACTTCATTGTCTCTACTGGTCTTGAGCACAGGGAGGATTGTGTCTGTGTTTACACTGAAGTTTCCTTCCTATGTCCTTGCAAAGTAAGACATGGCAAGAGGTTCAGATTTTAATTATTGGCTCCTGGAGATATCCCTATTAATATTGGTTTCAATGAGAAGTTGTGTCTTGAAAAATCCATACAATAATACCTATAGATATTTACTTGGCTGATTGGATGTGTATCCATTTCTTCATTCCTGCAAATCTCATATTTGTGTCTTGTTTATTTATTCCGGATCCTTGGGCTGTTAGTATTTGAGATACAGTTTTTTCATAGCAATGGAGACGCAGTTGTCAACTGTAGGCCATAAGGGCTCCCAAGAAATGCATACGGTGCTTCCTTGTCTGTGATTCTATGAGAACCACAGGGATATTGTCCAGACTATGCCTCCTCTTACTTGGAGAAAGTGAGTCAATGGAGGAAGGCTTAAAGGTTCTTCACATACAAGGCATTGTCAGTCTGCCTCTCTGCTGCCTGCTTGTGGATTACACCTTGAGCCATCAATGTCTGCTTCAGCCACTCAGCCTTTAGTTTGTGAACCATGGACTGGATTATTGGAAACAATAATCCCAACTAAGTTCTTTCTTTCCTTACATGTTTCTTTCATCACAGTTGGTCTAGCTGTTTTATCACAGCTACAAAAATGTTACTAAGAGAAACTTTCTCAGTTTTTTACACAGTGAGAGGAACTTCTCAGAGAACAAAGCTGGAATTTCTGTGGCTCTTAGAGAAATGAGCTGGTTCTGTCAATGCTAATGTGACACCCCCAGACCCAAAGTGATCTCTGTTAGATTTACATAAAATGCCCAATTGCATGTGAGAGATTTTCTAGGTGAGTAGATCTCACTTCTCATGAACATTATCATGTGATCAGGTGCAGATGTTCAATAACTTCCTGGGTGTGTAATCCCATATTCAGGTCAATCAGAAGAAAATAAACCATCCTTGAAATGCCATCTACACACAGACACTGAACTAACTTTCCTGAAGGACAAGTTTATAAAAATCTCATGATGAGCAGAGATGAAATTCATGGAGAAATAAACTAAATTAGCTAAAAGCACCGCTGGATCATGTCTAAACCTGATGTGCACCATTGTCAGGGAGGGGAGGGGAGGTTTGAGTCTTGATAGCATTTGAGCACCTGTAATGGGCCCCTTCTTACCCTTGATTTCCCCTTAAATATAAATGCTACTCTAATGAAGAAATCTGACTGAGGATCTGCTTGAATCTGAGGGAAAAAAAAGACACAGGAGTATCCATGTTTCTTATATAACAGCAGAAACACAGGAGATGTATAGAGGACAACAGTTACCCACAGCACAAATATTTAGAGAGACTTTCTTGGGAACTAGAAGATGGAAGGAGCCTAAGCTGCTGAGAAGATTGCTCAGTTATGCCTTTATAGTCTGTGGGATGAACCTATATTCTGTGTTGCTGTGCGCCCCCTGGTGGCCGTTAGCGGCCTCACAGTGAGGTTTTTGTCTGGGTTCACACTGAGATCACTCACTGTGTAGCACAGTAATAAGTGGCGGTGTCCTCAGACTTCACACTGTTCATTAGCAGGTACAGAGTGTTCTTGGCATTGTCTCTGGAGATGGTGAACCGGCCCTTCACGGATGGTGCATATTTTGTGGTACTGCTATCTTTATTAATTTCTCCAACCCACTCCAGCCCCTTGCCGGGAGCCTGGCGGAACCAGGTCATCCAGTAGTCACTGAAGGTGAATCCAGAGGCTGCACAGGAGAGTTTCAGAGACCCTCCAGGCTTTACCAGGCCACCCCCAGACTCCATAAGCTGCACCTCACACTGGACACCTGAAAACACAGAAAATCCTGGTCAAGTAATCATCACACATGTCCATTGTCCCTCAGATTAATGTCCACTCACACAGTCAGCATCTACTGCTCTCCATAAATTACCTTTTAAAAGAGCAACAAGGAAAATGCAGCTCAGCCCCAACTCCATGCTGATCCCTGAGTGAAGTCTTGGGATCCACAGCTGAGCTCCTCTGCCTGAGCTGTAAGGTCAGGGCTGGGCTGCTTTTCATGAGCAGAGACAGGTCTCATTTGCATGTCTCCCTGCTTTATAGCAAGCTCTGTCGTGGAGCCTGTATTTGTCAGGTCCTGGGTTCTTTGTTAATTTTCTGGAGGAATCAGATCATGATGTTAATGTTGGGGAATTGAATAATGAAGTTAATTTTGTGGAAATGTTATTAAATTATATCATTTTCAAATCATCTCCTATTATCCCTTTTTCTATAAAGACTCATTTTCATTTTCATTTCAACTCAATTCTCCACATCTGGGATTAGGAGAGCAGTGACATTGCTTTACAGTGCTCATTATTTGTGATGTCAGCACTACTGTGTGGACCTCATTCCTGGTGAACTTAAAACTCCTTACATAGCTATAGCTTTGTGAGCAGTGGCTTCATGAGTTTGGGAAACTCCCTTTCTGTATGGAGGTCATGTGACATGCCTGAATTCCAGTGTTCAGCTAATCACATGCATGAGCTTTTCCAGACAGTCTGTGTATTTCTTGTTGTATCATGTAATTCTGTTTTCCTTTGCTGCATGTTTACCTATTTGTGCCTAGAAGTGGGGAGTGACTGAGAAGCTGAACTTTAAGGGGAGCTGAGCTTTGACTTCTGTGTCTGCAGGTGGCCCTGTCAGAGGAGCAGCAGGTGGCAATTGAGGTTCAGGTGTCACCTCACCAGGAGATGAAGCCCGGATGGGTGAATCTCTGATAGGCAAAATCTGGAGTCTACAGACTACAAGATGTCTTTTGCTTCTGCTGTTCCTATTCATTTTTGCTGCTGCCATCTTTCTCTGGTACCTGGCATGGTGTGAATGGGTGTGGGGAGACCCCTACTGCCTGTAATATAGTGTGTTCTCATGTGTAAACATCCCATTCTACCTGACATTTTTACCTGTGCATTGTTTTGAATATGATTTCTTCTTAAGCTGTATTGTCTAATTGATAATAATAAACATAGTTTAAATATTCTTTTGATAATGAAAAATAAATACAAGGAAGTGCCACACAGCTAGGGCTTATGAGTTTCACCTCCATGGCTATTTAGACTGTAGTTTGGTTAATGAATAAGGAAAACAATTGAGTCCCTGGAAGCCAGGCTGTCTCAAATTCTTTCAATCTTACTGTTGAAAGATGCATTCACAGGTTTTGGTGTGCATCAAAGCTGCAAACAAGCCTGAACATAACTACAGGTTGGATTAGATGATTTGATAATAGATTTTAGATGGAATGTCCCAGAAAATAACTAAAGTTCACAAGGACACATAGCTGAGTTATAAATTCATTAGGTTAGAGTCACAAATGCAAAACACCCTCATTTTTATTAGCTGACATGCTTTTATTCTCAGGAGGGTTAATGATCAAAGATGAAGATTAATATCTTGTACAAATTTCTTCCTTAATCTCTGATATAAAAAGTGATGATGGTTTTCATGTATAAATTTAGATTTTAATTCTTTTAAGATTTCTTATGAGATTACCTTTCAAGATAAAGAATTAAATGATTGATCCTTTCCTTGTAGCCACAAATTGCAGTCTGCCAGTCAAAAACAGCCTGAGAAAAATACCTTGCTTGATTATGCTCTTAATATATAACACGCTGCTTGGGTATGGTTGTACATGGGTTACATTGACAATTTTCTTCTCATCTGTAATATTTAAAATGCTGAGACCTCACTCAGCATTTGATCCTGAGTCATCACCGGAGTCATTTCTGCTATCAGAGGTGAGATATTTCCATGTAATTCACGTTAGACTGCGTGGTGTGTATATGGTAAATTGTGGCAGAAGAGAACTCTGTTATTGCAGACCCCAAAGAACATAAACACAGAGAGCATCCTGAGAAATCAGTTGATGGGGCAGCAGCTGTGACCACATAAACCAGCACTCAGTCATGTCTGCACCTGTTCCTGCCCTGTCCCTCCCTCCATGTGTGACCTGCGTCCCCTGCTGGTCGTGAGCGCTCCTGCAGGGAGGTTTGTGTCAGGTTCACACTGAAGTCCTCTCACTGTGTTTGTAGTGCAGTAATAAAAGGCGGTGTCATCAGCTTTTAAGCTGTTCATTTCCAGGTAGACGCTGCTTTTGGAGTAGTCTCTTGAGATGGTGAATCTGCCTTTCACAGACTCCCCATGGTACGTTGCATAATTGTAATCTTTGTTTCTAATTTGTGCAACCCACTCCAGCCCCTTCCCTGGAGCCTGGTCGACCCAGTTCATGTAGTAATCACTGAAGGTGAATCCAGAGGCTAGACAGAATTTCAGGAACTTTCCAGGCTGCACCAAGCCTCCCCCTGACTCCACCAGCTGCACCTCACACTGGACACCTGTGAAAAAGAGAATCCTGACAGTAAACAGTCACAAATGTCCACGTCCCTCTCACTAATGTCCACTCACACAGTATCATTCCTTATGTATAAATTACCTTTCAAAAGAGCAACAAGGAAAACCCAGCTCAGTCTCAACTCCATGCTGTGGGTTGTGTGTTTAGTGATGACTACAGAATGGGAGGACCAGGGAGTCCAGTGCTGGGTACCTCTGTCAGAGCTGCAGTATCAGGGCTGCTTTTCATTGGCAGAGGAGGGCAATATTTGCATGTCTTCCTGCTTATCATGAACTCAGAGGCAGGAGCCTTAGTGAAGACAAATAATGGTACAACTGTCTGAGATGAAATTAGGAACAAAGTGGTGTTTATAGCATCAAAGCATCAATTATTGCCCCAGGCATGTAGCTTAGCTGCTAGATTATTGTTTTGCCTGCCCCAAGCCCTGTGTTCATCTCAAACATTACATGATAGGCAACAGTTTGGAGTACTAGAATCTTAGATTTTACTTATGCTTGGTCTATACGAAACTGTTTGCCAACAGAGAAAGAAAGAAGGAAGGAAGGAAAAATAGACTATTAAGTATGAATTCTTGGATTTACAGAAAAAAATATGTTTTCAGACTTTCTTTATTGTGCTCTCTAATTGTAAACTTCTCTGCTCTCTTTGCATAAATTATTAAATTGATTCATAGGAATTTTAATAAAAAACAAAATATAATCATTTAATAAACATTGTATAAGGTTCATTAAATGATGAATGCCTACCTAAAATTGAATTAACAACATGTGGTTGAGGCCAGAACAATGTGGTATACTACTTCATGCATAAAAAATAAAAGAAATGTTATGTAAAGATAAATAATATTTGATATTATTCTTTAACAATGATTAAAACACATTTAGGTGACCCATATTTTGCATTTAGCTCCTCAAGGGAAGAACTTCACCATCAATCAGACCCGCTCTTTTCCATCAAAAGATACTGCCAGCGCTTCTGTGTCCTCACTAAAACACCCAGTAGGACTATTTCCTTCCATGCCATGTCCTTCTGCTCTCTGATTCTACAATGACTTGCCTTTCTCTCTCCATCAGCTCTGCCTGCTGTTTCTCACCTGGACCTTGAGAGACTCGCCTGCATCTGCATGGGACCACAAGGTAATCCCCCTCCTTCCTCTCCCATAGCCTACTGTCTCCCTGTGACCTTCCTCCCCATGCCATCATGTTATCTCTGCTCTCTCCCACATCTTAGTCAGGGTTAACCATGGTCTTGCCTCTCTGAAGTGCTGGGTAGACTTTGTTCTTACTTTGCATGCAAACCTCCTGTTCCTCAAGGTTTTTGGTTCTCAGTGCTGTCAGGTGGGCTGTGTTTTTATAGAATCTCTCCTCCTCAAGCCATCTTTAATAGAACAGTACTCTTTATTCTCCTACTTCTCAGTAATATCTAATATCATTCTCCTTGCCCACCTGAGCAGTGTGAGAAATAGGTGCTGTCTCATGGAGTAGTCTTTAATTAAATCAGATATTGACAGTTTACTGCAACAAAATGTATTCTGCCTGCATTTTTCCAAAGCAAAAAATTAAACACCAACCCAGCTATAAACACTTTGACCTTAAATGGGACTCTGCTTGTAACTCTCTCTCTCTCTCTCTCTCTCTCTCTCTCTCTCTCTCTCTCTCTCTCTCTAACTTTATTTTAAATGTATTCTTATATCTTCAGATAAAAGCTCTCTCTCCCTCATCAATGATGTTCTCATTTTTTTAATTGCAGATGGAGACTATTACAGAGATCCATATCAGGCAAACTTGCAGAGAACAAGTGACCCAGGGATGCACAACTACACTGGATACATCTTCAAATTAACACAACACCAAAAGCTTAGGGAAAAATCCTTGAAGAGGGGACAGAAAAAGTACAAGGTCTAGAGGACCAGGATGCCGCCATGAGATGGTATCTTCTAGACAGGAGAGAGATGATGATTCCTCTTGACAATATAGATGTCAAAACTGGACACCCAGAGTATAGGGTTACACCTCACAGTTTCCAACATATAAATGATGAACTACTGGTAATCAGTGGCTGCTGAGAGAGGGAGAATCAGTTTTCATCAAGGACAAGCTCTGTCATAATTATTCAATTCCAAGTTCACTGCTCTAAACACAGTTACATGTACATACCTATAACTGTACTCAAAGTGTCACACACACACACACACACAAACACACACACACACACACACACACACACACACACACACACACAAACACAAACACACACTCACACTGGTAAAAAAATTTACTAAGTTGAAGAACTCAAGAGTTTGTTGGAGAAATGAAAGTTGGATATGGGAGGATTTTGAGTGAATATGTTGATACTTACAGTACTCAGGTTAAGAAATTCTGAAAACTGTTTTATTTAACAAACAACAAGGATATCTCCTCTCACGAACAACTCCTTGGTAGATGCTGTGTGTTCAGTGCTGAACACTGAATGGGAAGACTGGGACCAGGGTGGGTCTCCTCAGCCAGAGCTTCATGGTTAGGGTTGGGGTGTTTTGTGAGCAGAGGGAGAGCTTTTCTGCAGTTCTTGCTGCTGTAGAATGAATTCTCTGGTGAATGTATTGGATATATATTTGCCTTGAGAAAATGATAGAGATGGAAACTGGGTTATAGGGAAAGGAAGAAAGAATTACCTATTATTTATTTTGTATTTGTCATAGAAGTAAAAGTCTCACTTCATTGTGCTCTGCCAGAGGCCATTATAATAAAATTTTGATCATTTCAAAATGAATAACAAATTTTATGAATGTTGAATCTTGACATTAAAATGAAGTAATTGGTTTCAAGGACTTAGTTTATTTCAGATTAATGCAAAATGATTGGTGTGTGATACCCAGATTGAAAAACAATGACACGCTTGACAGTGGTGGAGCACACCTTTAATCCCAGTACTTGGGAGGCAGAGGCAGGCAGATCTCTGTGAGTTCAAGGAAATTCTGTTCTACAGAGCAATTTCCAGGACAGGCTCCAAAGCTACAGAGAGAACCCCTGTCTCAAAAAAGGAAAACAAAAGGATTGCAAATTCTATAGAGTATTATTTATCTGAAAAAAACCCCTCTAAAATGTGAACATTTTTGTGTTTCTTATTAGTCTGTTGTAGGCTGTGTGGGACATAGCACTCCTGTACAGCAGGCTACTACTGTTAATCTTTCTTAAATAATGAAGGAATCATGATTGTGAATATCAAAAGGTGTAGAGAAATCTAGATCCTCCACTCTGGGACTCTGCTCAGGTGTTCGTCCATCAGTCCAGTCCCATCTCCTCCCCAGGACATGACACTCTATCCTGATTGGGTGACTCAGCATGAAGAGACATAGATTGTCTCACCACCAGACAAGACTGTCTAGTCCTGTTTTCCAACTGAGGAATTCATTCTAATATGAGGTGTACTGTCTTTGTGGTGATGGAAAGTGTCTTTGAATTGTGTCATTTCTGTTTCTGTAGCATTCCCAGCGGAGTGACAGAGTCTAGGAACTACCTGAACTTCTCCATGTCATATCTTGTATCCTTCTACACATGGAATGTAACTGACACAGAAGATGGTCTCCTGGGTCTTCTATGTGGATAACTTAGTGGAATAAACTCTGGGTAGAGTCAGGAAACACCCTTGCTGGTCTCTCTGCACTTACTCCCCAGGCTTTGCTTAAATACTATATCCAGGTTTTCCCTTTTGCTGTCTCATGAAACAATATTTAGCAATGTTCTTGATTATACAAACTTCATGTCATTTTACAATCATATCTTAAATATCAGAATGTTACCCTTTGTGTTTTCTTTGACAGAACATGGTCTCCAAGAGATTAAACTCATTCCCTTGTAGGGATTGCTTTGTAATGTTTGTAGACAGATTTTTGATGTTTTCACATCATGTGCAGGTCAAGAATATTGTCCCAGTAATCATGTGTGACTGAGAGACATCTAGGCAGCCATATGGTGGAGTTCTTTGTAGCAGGTTTTGTCTCTACTTGAGAAATCCAATATGTCCCCATAGAAATCATCCCTATGAACCTTGCATGAGCCCAGCAAGATCACATATAACAATGACTGGACCCATCATTCATATAACTTTTAATCATTCTGTTGATGGTTCCCCGGAATTCACCAATAAGGAAACCACTCTTGACTTTCTATATTGAGACTGAGGTTTATATTTGAACAAGATTTTTCATGATGTTGTAGACACTTTACCATGCACAGACTAGAGCAGGTAGACACTATGTCTTGGAGGATGAGGGAATTCTGTCCAGCATTAACTGGTTCAGTGTACACTTCCTGAGTATCATGACATCTGCTGGCAAAGGCCCAGAGGATAAGGAGGGATAATGATGAAATTTGAGAACAAATTCCAGGAATAAAATAACTTTACTGGCAGGAAATCAGACATCCCAATCAACTCTCAACCCCAGAGTTGTGTGTGAAAGGATCTAGTCAGATGGGAAAGAAAATGGGTTTTCTTGCCCTTGGTTCTTGTTTATAAAACTTTCTGGCTTTATGTGAGTGAATAAAAATAAATAAAAAAACAATTTGCACCGGAGAATCCCACTATCAACTATGTTGTTTTCTTTTTTTCTAATTATTCTTTTAATAGAAATCATCAGTTTGTGGCCATGGTACCAATGGGCAGTATCAATTCTGTTATTGACAATAAGCCATTGTACAGTCAAGGTGCATGTGCATTCTCCTTATTTAAAATAGAAACAAAAACATGAAAAAGCAAGCATAGACATAAATAATTGTATTCAGATATGTCAAAGTTATAACAGAGCCAAGAATCAAGAGAAGTTTTAAGTGGGCTTTGATGCCTCTAACAACAGAAAACTGCATGTGAGTGTGTATGTGTGTGTAGGGGCTCTGTGCACTGGACACTGATGTCCATTCAGCATCAATCATTATAAGTGCAGAATTGAGAAAAACACAATCCAGCTTCAGGAAACAGGGCAGTGAGCATGCAGGGCTCCTGATAACAGGCACTGGTGTCTTACATTCCCAGTATGGAATCCCACAGCTCTGTCCTAAATGTTACCTGAACAGGATGATAAAGGAAACCAATTGGAGGAGTATTCCTCCTTCTCCACATCCTCTCCAGGATAGACTGTCATTGGTGTTATTGAGTTTAGCCATTCTGACAGGAGTAATATGGTATCTCAGAGTGGTTTTGACTTGCATTTCCCTGATGACTAAGGATGTTGAGCACTTTGTCAAGTGTCTTTCAGCATTTTAGATTCTTCTGTTGAGAATTCTCTATTTAATTCTGCACTCCAATTTTTAATTGCATTGTTTGGTGTTTTGTTGGTTCGTTTCTTGAGTTCATTCTATATTTTGGTGATCAGCCCTGTGTCAGATGTTGGGTTGCCATTGCAGGTGGGGGTGCAAACTTGTACAACCACTTTGGAAATCAGTTTTAGGGTTTCGCAGAAAAATAGGAATCAGTCTAACCTCAAGATACAACAATTCCTCTCTTGGACATGTACCCAAAGAACACACATTCATACAATAAGGACATATGTTCAAATATGTTCATAACAGCATTATTTGTAATAGCTAGAACCTGGAAGCAACCTAGATGCCCCTCTACTGTAGGATGGATAGAGAAAATGTGGTACATTCACACAATGGAGTACTAGTCAGCAGAAAAAAAAAACAATAGAATCTTGAAATTTGCAGGCAAATGGATGGAAATAGAAGAAACCATCCTGAGTGAGGTAACCCAGTCACAAAAAGATAAGCATGGTATGTAGTCACTCATATATGATTTTAGACATAGAGCAAAGGATTGCCAGTCTACAATCTGCACTGCCAGAGGAGCTTGGAAACAACGGGGACCCCAAAGTAAGATTGCATAGTTCCTTCAAGAAGAGGAGGGGGGCAAGACCCCCTGAGAGAAGTGGGAGCACATGGGGGGAGGAAGAAGGTGGGAGGGAAGAAGGTGAGTGGGAGGAGAACAAGAGGAGTGAGACAGGGGGAATAGAGGAGGGCAAGAAAGGAGATGCCTTGATAGAGGGAGACAGTACAGGCATGGAGATCTGACTCGGGGGAAAATTTAGGGGATCTACTGGGATGATCCCAATAAGAAACCAGGCAGTGGTGGAGAGGATGCCACTGATGCCCTTCCTCTATAATGAGATTGATGTCTACCTTGGTTACCACTCTTAGAGCATTCATCCAGTAGCTGTTCCAAGCACAGACAGGCACCCACAGCTAAGCACTAAACCATACTCCAGTAATCCAATTGTGGAGAGGGAGGAGGGATGAACAAAGGAGCCAAGACGGTGATTCAGAAACTGGCAAATACATTTGGCCTGACCTATTGAGAGCATGGAGACCCTAGTCATAAAGCTGGGGAAACAGCATTGGATCAAACCAGGCCCTCTGAATGTGGGTGCCAGCTAGGAGGCCAAGGCAGTCTATGGGACCTCTAACAGTGGAGCCAGTGTTTATCTGTAGAGCACAAATGGATTTTGAGAGCCAATTCCCTTTGGACAGATCCTATTGCAGCCCAGATACAAAGAGGGCCTAGGACCTCCCCCAAATGATATGATGGCCTTTGAAGGTCCCCTGTGGAGGTTGTCACTATCCCTGGGGAGGAGTTGGGGGATGGTTTGGGGGGAGTTGTTGGGGAACATGGAATAATAGAAGGGTGAGGGAATGGGGGATGGATATGTAAATATGTAATTAAAGAACTTAAGTGAAAAATAAGAAGGAAGCCAATTGGGTTTAAACTAGGGTTTAAAACAGGTGAAACAGAATCAGTATACTACAGTACAGGACTGAACAAAGCTGCTACACTGTTCAGGGTCCAGCAGATACTCCATCTGTTCTGCCTTGTTCCTACTCTCTCTCTCTCTCTCTCTCTCTCTCTCTCTCTCTCTCTCTCTCTGTTCTATGCATGACACTTCCACCAATACTACTAGTTTTACTTATTTCACAAATAAAACCAAATGTCAAGTTTGCATATACAGGACAAGATCAATCTGTTATTCATATAAATTATTCCTCAGCCCAACAGATTGAATGACATACAGCATAAAGCAAAAGCGCATCACCTTTCTCCAGTTAACATTAACTCTGGTTCTGCCTTGACAACTGTTACCATTCCTATAATGGAAACGGCCTACCTAACCCAAATTAATGGTGTTATCAAGGAATATTGCTTATTATAAGAAAGAGATGAATACTTGCACATAGGGTGGGTCTTCCTAACTCAATTAACCTACTGTAGAACTACTGTCACAGGAACATCCAGGGACAAAGCTAGTGTAAATACTCCACTAAAAGAATGCCCAAGACTCATTTCCCAGGTGACTCTAGGTCCTGGAAATTTAGCAATCTATATAAACACGGGCAACAAAGTTCAGAAATTGCTTTTTATTGTTGAACAAAGTGATGTGGGAAATACAAGAATGATCCAAGTGTAAAAATGCATATGATAAAATTCAAATAGCTCAGGTCTGAGCCCAGTATGTACCCTGGGAAGAGGAAGGGAGAGTTTAGATTTCTTAGGATTCTGGGGTACAGGAGGTTGATTCTGCCTTTCTCTTGGTTCCTCCTGAATCTCAAACACTATCCTAGTAAGGAAATCCCATGGATAAACTGCTAACAATCACACAAATAAAGGTCTATGCTTTCCTGATTGGCAAATGTAATCACTTTTATTTCTGGTAGATCACTCACTCTGCATTGTTTTACTTATGCAATAAAAATACTGAGTGACTTTACAAAAGAGTGAGAATATTGATCAAAATGATTAAATATTGAAACAGCTCAGGACCTGGGTGACTTCAGAGGCAAAACCGTTTTGAACTTAGGCCTAAAACGCGTCTGTATTTCTCAAAACAGATTTTTAGTGACAAATCTGCTTAGAGATATGAAAACGGACCAACTCTAGGAAGTCTGAACCTCAGAGATCTGCAATGGGAATAAATTCAGAATTACAGCAGAGACATGGGTCATGAAGACAGTCTTGGTGATGTCATGGAGGACAATGACAAATGAGCTGATGGAAACTGAAATATTATCTCGTATCTCTGATGACTCTGCACATATACTGAGAAAATTTCTGAACAATGACATTTAGAAAACTCCATAGATTCCTACCTGATTATCATCAGTGCAGGAGGATGGAAATTATAAGACAGGGAAGAGTAGTGCAGTTTAGCAACTGGCGAGAAATTGTTTCAAATTTCAACCAGGTTTCACATGTACATGCAAGAATAAAAAATAAATTTCTTTTCTCTACCCAAATGTTATAATATAATATCCATAGATACATAACTGATTGGGGTGACTCTAGTATGTTTTATTTAAATTTTCTTCATTGAGAAAAATATTTCTAGACAATATTTTTCCCCTCTGTCACATACTCCCAGATTTCTCCCCTCCCTATCAATACAACTCTAAAGCCTTCATTTCTCTGACTCCTTAAACAAATGAGCAAAGAACAAGAAACTATCATCAATCTATGTATCTCATAAACACACACACACACTCAAGGATACAAAATAAGAAACCTAAATATTCACACATACAAAAATATCAATGAAACAAAAAATCCTAAATAAAGTTATATAAGACAAAAGCTGTCCAAATTGTCATTGTTCAAGTTTTCTTTTTGCTAATTCCTGATCATGGGGTGTAATTAATATAGCCAGTGAAGTGTGATTAATATACCAGTCAGAATAATTGAATTGGGCCATTTTTTCTCCTTGGCTAGTGGTTATAAATTGCAGATAGTTTCTTGGTTAATAGTGGGAGCTCTTGTCTACTTGAAACATTCAGCCCTGAGAACCCTTCTGGCTTGAACTTGTGCAAGCCTTGTTCTTGCCACCACAGTCTCTGTGAGTTCATGTGTGCATCAGTCCCGCTGTGAGTGCAGGAAACTGTTTCCTTGGAGTCATTTATCACTTCTCACTCTTACGGTCTTTCCACCTCCTTCCCTGAATTGTTTGCACAATCCAGAGGTTAAGGTTTGATGAAGACTACCCATTTATAGCACGTGCCCAAATATATATCACTCTCTACATAGTGTCCCTTTCTGTCTAAGTCAGTTTCCACTTACAGAAAAAGAGAATGTTCTCTGCTGATGGCTGACTTAGGCACTGACTTATGTGTCTATGTGGGCACACGATTAAGAATAATTTTATTGATATGTTCCTTTATGAGAAAATAGCATTTGGTTTCACCTGGGGCCATGGTGTATCTAGACCCAGTTTCTTCGCCTTCTTGGCAGTGTCCAACATGGGTTTTATCTCATGGACAGAACATGAAATCCAAACAGAGAATGATCGATTACATCCACAACAATTGCAACAACATTTCTCATGGGATGGTCACCATTATAACTCACAGCATTTGTATCTAGTTTGGTTATTGCCCTTCTCCTTCTCATGGAAAAATATCTTCAATAGCTATGAATGGCAGTCAGTAGAAGAGAAAATATCTAGTTAAATACCAGATCAACTTCCCAGTGTCCGCTGTGATACACAAGTGTTGTCCTCAGAATTATGGCCTTATCACCAGTTTTTGGAGAGAACCAAGAGCCTTGGCAATAGACTGAGATATCTCAGAGGTTCCTTAGCAATCCTTCACCAAAATCTCAGTTTGTGAGTGCTTACCCAGGAAAGCCCATCTCACCAGTATGGAGTTATTCACTGAAGGAGAAATTACAGTAATTTAGAAATTCCTGCTGTGGGAATTTGAGAGAAAGTACAGAGTGAAACAATAGCTTTGAATCACCTGGCTTGAGCACCAGACTCCCTTAATCATTGTATAACCAATTTCTAAACATCTTAAAAATGAATTATGGGGTATAACAGGAAGCCCGGGCTCTGAAGTTAGCAGTGAAGAGGGAACTTCAGAGGCTCGCAGGAAAGATGTAACTCTCTCCCCATATTAGGAAGGGAAAGAGATGTTAAGCTTCCTGAAATTTTGTACAGAGAGCAAATGAGGTTGTGTCTCCATGGTACTCAATACTCGAGCACAGTAGTATGTGGCAGTGTCTTCAGTGTCCACACTGGTGATCTTGAAGGTTACCCGGTTGTTGGAGGTGTCCTTGGAGATTGTGAGCTGGCTCTTCAGGGATGGGTTGTAGTATTTATCATCATTCCACCAAATGTGTGACAGCCACTCCAGACCCTTCCCTGAGGGCTGGTGGATCCAGCCCACACCCGTATTAGAAGTGCTCAGTGAAAACCCAGAGAAAGAGAAGGTCAGAGTGAGGTCCTGGGAAGAAGGGAACACTCCAGGGCCAGACTCCTTCAGGGTAACTTGGGATAGGACATCTGTGGGGAAAAAGGAGAAGGTAAGGTTGGCACAGAGTGAATTATGGGAGTTCATGCAGTAGGAATCCATGGCACTCACATGCAGGCACAATCAGCAGCAGGAATGAGGAAGCAAACAGGGCCAAGGCTGCTCACCAGTGAGTGTCCAGGCCCAGCTTTTCCTTTTCAACCTATGCTTGGGTGGAGCCAGGAGAGATTTGCATTCCCTCACCAGGAGCTGACTCTGATGGAGGACTTAAATTATGGGTCTCAGGGGGAGCCATTCTGTGAAGAGATACACAGGATATCTCAGGGAAGTTCACTTCTGCTCACCATAGAAAGGAACCCACATGAGAAGACCCAGGTCCTCAGTATGCAACACATCTGATGAGAACTGTGTGAATTCAGCAAAGAACATTATGTGTCATTTACAGGCTGGCAGTTATGCAGTCTATAATTGCATGGAAGAGAGTTGTATTTCATTGACTTTACTAATCTGTCAATCTCCTGTTTCACATATTTGATATTCTATTATTCAACATTAGTAGCTTCATTTTTTACACTGATGTCTATTTCTGAAAACTTTAAAAGCAGCAGCAACAGAAAACATTACCTGTAGCAGAGACATGGTAAGTTATCACAATTCTCTCAGATGCTGAGCATCCTGGAGAAAGGGAAGAAGGACAGAGAATGATGAAAGTCACAGCTCACAGGGCCCAGGGATTTCCTCACAGGTTAAGTGATGTTAAAGAGCAATGCAGTCTGCTTTTTTCTTGTGACTATTGATGTTTAAAGCCAACAACTGCCAGCTCCAAGGTCCTGCAAATTCTTCTGCACACTGGGCTGGGAGAGGAAACCAGGGCTCACAGGAAATGCTCTCTGGCCTCCTGTGCACCTGCTCAAGGATAAAGTCTATTTGGCGCCCCCTGATGGAACACTGACTCCCTGCAGCATGCTGGCCCCAGGTTGATGGTCAGAGCATCATGATGGCTCCCTTTATCCAGAACAAAGTCCTATGTCACAGCCAGTCCATGACTTGGAAACGGGGAAGAAAAGACTTCAGAACTTCATAATTTTTGAAAATTTCAGACTATGCTTTAAATCATTTTTGTTTTCTTCTGCTATTAGCATGAAAATTACATAAACTTTGCTGACTTCTTGTGCCATGTGAAACAGTTCCTCTACTGAGCATTTAGCTGTTGCCCTTTCCAGATATTTATCTCTCCTGTGTTAGATGTTTCAATATTTCTCATAATGTCAATCATGATGCTAAATGATTTCTGGTCTGAGGGGACACAGATCTGTCACAGTCAGTGACATAGCTTAGAGACTTGGAATTAGATGTTTCTCTCCACATCTCACACAGGACAAGAGAATGGCCATTTTTTCTCTTGTGACCTCTGTGATTCTATCTCTCTCTGGCATGAACTCACAGCCTCATTCAGAATTCAAATGTGTTTTTTCTCCAAGGGAGTGTACAGATGTATTCACTGTACCATTCATAGGTTTATTAATTTCAATTCAAATCACTGTTTGTCATTTAATTCTCTATCTTCTTCAAGTCCTAGGTTTGTGTGAAATTCACATGAGAAACCATTTCTGTGAGCAGAAACCTGACAATTACAGCGTTCACAATGCTGGGGAGTCCCTGGCTCTCTACTTCCTAACATAACTTCAGACACAAAGAAATCCATGCATCCCCTGTGCACACCCATGTTCCCAGGTCCCCGTCCTCACTCAACAGTGCTTCTCTAGGATTTATCTGTCCTTGATTCTCACTGAGACTGAAATGTGATGTATGATATAATAGTCTGTGTTTCTTTTCATGTTCAGTCTCTTCCAGATTTATCTGCACTGTGACATGGAAACTGCATGCTACCTGTTGAGAGACAACATGGTATTTCATGGAAATGCCACACTTGTTCAGACATTCAACCATTGATGGTTTCTGGAGTAGAGTATCATAGACTATAAGGCAAGGACTATGTGTGCAAAAACTCTTGTAGAAATTCCAAAAATTAGTGTTTAATGGAACAACAAAATGAGACAAATTAATGAACCAAATGCTAACTCTTTTGTTTGGACCTTCAGACAATTTCTTCAAGTCCACTTACTAATTCCTTTCATTCTCTCTCTCTCTCTCTCTCTCTCTCTCTCTCTCTCTCTCTCTCTCTCTCTCTCTCTCTCTCATCCCTCCCTCTCTGTGCTGTTTTAAAGTCTTGTGGGTTTGTGCAGTTGTGTACACAGATGAGTGTGCTTGTGTGTATACACACATACAGAGGCTGTCTTTCCCCTCCCACTTTATAACCCTTCTTTAATGTAGGGTTTCTAACTGAACATGAAGTTCATCAATTCAGCACAAATGACCTGTCCTTAAGCTGTAATGACCAATCTGTTTGTCCCCCAGTGTTGAAACCATAGTTACCACACTCATTCACATCTTTCAACAACTGAAGGGATCAGTTTAAACAAATTTCTATGATGACAGAGATGAAAGTCCTGCAGTAATAAACTAAGTTAGCTAAAAGCACAGCTGGGTCACATCTGGATTACAGCGCACAGTCCTCAGTTAGAGGAGAGGAGGGAGGGTTCAGGGAAGGTTCCCGACCTGCTACGGTTGATGGCAATGATCTCGGCACCACCTTCCCCTTGGTTTTCACTTAAACACAAATTTACGAGTATTATAATCAAGAAATCCGAACAAGACCCTGCCTAGAGTAAGAAAGGACTCAGGAAAGTCCAGGAATTCCTTATCATGTGGTTTCAGTGACTGTATTAATGTCCTTTATGTCCTCATAGCTGTCGGTTTGCATCTTGTTATGGGGACTGTGCTTCATATTTTTAAAATAGTACAAAGAGAACATGTAATGTTTTGAGGACACTGTATCCCTTCACATCACACGTGGAGAGAGAATTTCCAGAAAACAGCAAGAAAAAGTGCAGCCCAGACACCTGATGGGTGCTTCCTCTAACCCTGTCTGCATAATCTCCTGGGATGGACCTGTGTTCAGTGTGTGCTGTGCGCCCCCTGGTGGCCGTGAGCGGCCTCACAGTGAGGTTTATGTCTGGGTTCACACTGAGATCACTCACTGTGTCTAGCACAGTAATAAGTGGCGGTGTCCTCAGACTTCACACTGTTCATTTGCAGGTACAGAGTGTTCTTGGCATTGTCTCTGGAGATGGTGAACCGGCCCTTCACGGACGGTGCATAGTTTGTGGTACTGCTATCTCCATTAATTTCTCCAACCCACTCCAGCCCCTTTCCTGGAGCTTGGCGGACCCACTCCATCCAGTAGTTACTGAAGGTGAATCCAGAGGCTGCACAGGAGAGTTTCAGGGACCCCCCAGGCTTCACCAGACTACCTCCAGACTCCATCAGCTGCACCTCACAGTGGACACCTGCAAAAAAATAATTCCTAATGAAGAAAACATCGCACATGTCCATTGTCCCTCAGATTAATGTCCACTCACACAGTCAGCATCTACTGCTCTCCATAAATTACCTTTTAAAAGAGCAACAAGGAAAATGCAGCTCAGCCCCAACTCCATGCTGACCCCTGAGTGAAGTCTTAGGATCCACAGCTGAGGTCTTCTGCCTGAGCTGTAAGGTCAGGACTGGGCTGCTTTTCATGAGCAGAGAGAGGGCCCATTTGCATGTCTTCCTGCTTTATAGCAAGCTCTTTAGTGGAGCCTGGTGATGGCAGGTCCTGGGTTATTTGTTAATATGCTGGAGGTATCAGATCATAATGTTAATTTGGGGGAAATTTTATTAAATTATATAATTTCCTATTGCTGTAAAGACTCATTTTAATCTTCATTTCAACTCCCTTCTCCACATCTGGGATTAGGAGAGCAGTGACATTGCTTTGCAGTGCTCATTTTCTATGAAGTCAGCAGTACTGTGTGGACCTCATCCTTATGAACTTAAAACTCCTTACATAGCTATATCTTTGTGTAAATCTTCTTCCTGAGGTTGGAAACTCCATTTCTTTATGGAGTTTCTGTATGTGACATGCCTAAATTCCAGTGTTCAGCTAATCACATGTAAAAGTCTTTTCCAGAAGATGTGTGTATTTCTTGTGTTATTGTCTAATTCAGTATACTTTTGCTGCACGGTTTACCTATTTGTCCCTAGAAATGCAGAGTGACGGAGAAGCTGAAATTAAAGGCAGAGCTGAGCTTTGACTTCTGTGTCTGCAGGTGGCCCTGTCAGAGGAGCAGCAGGTGGCAATTGAAGTTCAGGTGTCAGCCCACCAGGAGGTGAATCCCTGGTGGGTGAATCTCTGATAGGCAAAACCTGGAGTCCACAGACTCCAGAATATTTGCTTTTGTTATTCGTTTTGATTTTTGCTGCTGCCACTTTTCTCTGCTACCTGGCATGGTGTGAATGAGTCTGGGGAGATCCCCACTGCCTGCAATACAGTGTGTTCTCATGTGGGAACATCCCATTCTACTGGGCATTTTTACCTGTGCATTAATTTGAAGATGATTTCTTCTTAAGCTGTAATGTCTAATTTATAATATTAAAGTTAGTTTATATAGAATAATGATGATGAAAATAAAAAAGGGAGCTTCACACAGCAAGAGCCTATGAGTTTCACTTCCACAGTAGCATAGACTGTAGTACATGTTAATGAATAGGGAAAATGCTTGAGTCCCTGGAAGCCAGGCTGTCACAAATTCTTTCCATCTTAATGTGGAAAGATGCATTCACAGGTTTCTGTAAAAGATGTTGGAATCCAAATTAGGAATATTTATATTAGGTGATGGTATGAATTGATCCTTTCATTTAAAGCCTTCTCAATACAAGGAAATCTTGCCTGGTGCCGGAAACCTAGTCAACTACCCAAGGTTTCTCACATCATAGATGGTGGAGGAAAACATTTAACTGCCACTAACTAGCATGATTTCTAACTACACTCTAACTCTTTGTCTTCATATGTACAAGTATGTGTTGTTATTTCCACTCATCAAGGAAACTTGTCTTGGCCAACGTTGGAGACCATTACAGAAAACCACAGCAGACCAAAATGCAGAGTTTTTAAGCCTAAGCCTCAATGGATGCATCTATACCCCATCTCTTGCCTCATAGCCTTAGGGATTGTTGTAGATGAGGAAGTAGAATGAGTGTGTGCACCCTAGGAAGGGTAAGTGTGCTCTGAGATTATGTCTCCTATACATATGAGAGAAGATGTGTCCATCAAGTCTACCTAACAAGGCTCTTGAAACATGAGAC